>NC_085874.1:23810736-23902861 GCF_034702125.1 Engraulis encrasicolus | reverse complement strand
AAAGCCAGTTGAAATTACTAATCATTTAGATAATTATTTCATGACAAAAATAGACAAGTTAGAAAGTAGAATCACCTCACAATCTGAAGTTGGAAAACTATCTGGTATACACACATTATTAATTTATGTTTCAAGGAAAATAAATGTCCACAATTATGGAAAATATCCAAAGTTGTGCCTTTACCAAAGAATAATAAATTGCCTTTCTCAGAGACGAACAGTCGACCCATTAGTTTGTTGCCGATCTTAAGTAAAATAATGGAGAAAATTGCTCATGAGCAGATTCAGAGTTATTTTGTTAAAAATGAATTCATGACCCTTTACCAGCATGCATACCGGAATAAACATTCAACTGCTACAGCCTTAACACAAATGCTGGATGACTGGTTGCAGGGAATGGATCAGAGTCACATTATAGGTGCCGTTCTTTTGGATTTTTCTGCAGCATTTGATATTCTTAATCATGAACTTATGTTGGAAAAACTGAAATATTATGGCTTCACTGAGTCAGCTTTGCTTTGGGTCAATAGCTATTTAAGTAACAGGAAACAAATGGTTTATTTCAATGGAAGCTTTTCAGACATCATACCTGTGAAGCACGGGGTGCCTCAAGGCAGCTGCTTAGGCCCTCTTCTTTACTCTATATTTACTAATGACCTGCCATTGGTATTAACTAAGGCCAATATTTCAATGTATGCTGACGATTCCACTATATATTTAGCTGCAGCGACTGTGGAGGATTTAAATGAAAAACTTGCAAGTGAGACAGCGAATGTTGTTGACTGGATTAACAAAAATAAACTGATACTAAATGTGTCTAAGACTAATTGTATTGTACTCGGTACTAAGCATTCTTTCAATTCTAAACCAATGTTGAATATTGCAATAAATAATACAGTGATACAACAAGTAGAAGACGTCAAACTTTTAGGTGTTGTAATTGACTAAACTATCTTGGGACAAGCAAATACAGAGGGTTGTCACTAAAATGGGAAATGCATTAGCAATAATTATTATATGGTTGTGACGTCATCTGTCGAATGCTCCATTCATTTCAACGGGGCTCCCCAACGTTCGGACGTCTGTTATTTTTCGATAACGGACGGGTTGGTCTATAACAGACCGCTGTCAATGGCAACAAGACTTTTCACTGCTAAAGCGACTTTTCAACAAGACTCTAATCAGCTGCTGTGATAGACAGCGTTGTCCTGGCTACCGCTGTCAATGGCAACAAGACGTTCACTGCTAAAGCCACTGGCTTGTATACAAGTCAGTGGCTAAAGCGAATGTTTCATATCACTCCGCAAGGGGTCCGGTCTTTTGTCACTCTAATCAGCTGCTGTGATAGACAACACCTGTTGTCCTGGCTACCTAGCTGTTGCCTAGCGGTGTTCCACAACGGCACTGTTTTGTTTTGCGCAGCAACAATCTTAACATTAAATAGGCCTAAAGACATGTCCCCGCCATGTGTGAATCATTTAAGTATATCCATATAATAAGCGGGTTAACTTTCGGCGAGTCGGTCGCTTTGTGGAATAGCAGCACTTCAGAGAGAACAAGACCCCTCCGCTCCGCGTCGGGGTCTAAAGATTCTCTCTGTCGTGCTGCTATTCCACGGTAGCGACCTTCTCGCCGAACGTTAACCCTTACTTAAAAGATGTGCTAAGTATTTATATATATAAACTTATATAAACTTTATTACAGGCTCAGGGCCCAATAGGCAGACACACAACATATACATAGAAATAAAATGAGCAGGAAAAAGAAGAAATAATAATAATTTAAAAAAAAACACTGTATTTAACACACACACACTTGCTAAACAAGTAATTCAGGCTCTGGTTTAACCTGGATTACTGTTCTATTGTCTGGTCTTCTACATCTTGTGGTAATATAAGGAAATTACAGCTGGTCCAGAATAAAGCAGCAAGAGTAGCTCTTTCGTGTAATTGGAGAACAAATGTCATTAAAATGCACAAATCTTTAGGTTGGTCAAATGTAAGAAACAGACTTTTGTCTCTACTTATGGTTTTTATTAAGAGTCTCATTATTACAAAATCACCTCTGATAATATACAGAAAGTTGTGGTTTAGTTCACTAGTCCATACACATTCTACAAGACATGCAGTTGGTGGGTGTTTCACCTTACCCAGCTCCAGCACAGCAATGCAACGTTCTGTTATGTACAGGGCAATGCATCAATGGAACACATTACCTCATAATATTACGCAGCTAAATATTCATGCCTTCAAAGTGCAAATCAAAAATTATTATATGAATAGCAGCTCTGTGTAGTTTTGCTGTCTTTTTGCTGTCTTTTTTCTTTTTCTGCTGCTTTCTCTTAGCTGTCTTGTCTGCCTGCCTTGTAACTTCAAGAAAGCACCTATGTATCGTTTGTGTTATTTATTTTATTTATTTTCTCTTTGTATTTTATTTTAGTTTTGCTGTTTCCCTCTTGATGTAGTAGATATGTATGTCATGTTTACTATCACTCTGTGTAATGGATATTTGTTAATGGTTGATTAGAAGGACCACAAAAAGAATACAATGTAGCCTATGTTGTGTTTGTCGCCACGCTGTGTGGCTGATATTTGTAATTTTTAATGAACAACTGAGAAAGACCCCAGGAAGAATAGCTAATGCTAAAAGCAAAAGCTAATGGGGATCTAATAAAAAAACAAACAAACAAACATACAGAAAATTGCTTTCCATGGCCATAAACAACTGAGTTGACTAATTTATGCTAATGCGTCATTGGCATCAAGTGAATTACTGGGAGTTGATTTTAAGAGGTTTTTGCTGGTTTTGACACAATTAATGTCCTGTTTAGAACTAGCACTAATTTGTCCAGTTCTTGCAGTGGATAACCATGCTTATCATATTTGGGAATACATGCTGGGTTACTGTGCTTCTGCCGTTCTGAGTCCATTATTGGGTTTTTAGGAAGATGCTTTGGCTGGAAAGGGCCACTTACCGGTAATTACTTTATGGGGGCACTTAGAAAAGACAGATCCTCCATGCTCCTGCACTGCACTTCACAATCTGGTGCGTCACAGGAAAGGACTAGTAAATGCAGGGAAAGAATGGAGTCACTGGAGCATCTTGAGATGTGGAAGTTTATTTTAAAACAAGTAAACTTCCACATCTGAAGATGCTCCGGTGACTCCTTTCTTTCCTTACTTTATGGGGCACTTAAGGTAGGGACATAGACGCGAATTTGGCCAAGCGAAGCGAACTTCGCCATTCATTCCTATGAGGGAGGCGAAAGCAAGCGAACAGGAGCGAAGTTAAATTATTAAACCAAGTTTAATATTATGCAAATGAGGAGCAAATTTCGCCTGGCGGCAGCCAATCAAATCAAGAACATGACCGTTTCATTCCATTTGATTCGCCGCGACGACCTGGTGACGGTTGAGCGTCAGAATGGAACACTAAATTTTGCCTCTCTTCGCCTCGTTCGTTTCGCCTGCAATGTGTCCCTAGCGTTAGACACGCACTGATTTGACCCTTTTCTGTCTCTTGGACAATCAAGGATTTTATTTTATTACATCTTTTTAGTGAAATTACATTAAATTACATTTAATTACAATTTTCATTAGAAAAACAAAGTGTTCAGATGTGAAGACTGGCTTTCTTTTTGTTGTCTTTTCATTGTAGAGTTGGAAGCGTTGTTTTATGTCTCCTCTAACTCTCCCATCTCCTCTCCTATGCAGCTCCACAGCAGCAAGTTATCGTTCAAGACCCCAAGATTCTCCAGGCTATGAATGCAACAGGAATGGTACGTCTTTGGTTTACACTGTGGTCCCCACTAGCACTGTGGCTCTGGCTCTGTCTCTCTCTGGCTCTGGCTCTCGCTCTCTCTCTCCCTCTCTCTCCACATTGGGAGGGAAGCATAGTAATAGATGTAGCTATACATGGGTTCCAAAGTTTGTTTATAACCTGACTGCGCGAAACTATCTGTGCACAACTCAACCTCTGATTGTTGCAAACCGCTGTCGGTCAAATAAATAGCGCACGTAGTTGGCTGCCAGTGTCTTGCCCCTCCTCATAACATCGTGTTTACAAACATTCAGAGCCCATGTATTGGCCTGGTGGTTGCGGGTGTTGTATTTTGAGGCCAGATGGGAGGGGAGGGGAGGGGGTGTGGCTCAGGAGATTAGAGATGTTCACTGTGCTCAGACGGGATAAAGGTGGCGGGTGGCCAGTTAGTAACCTGCCTCATTATTGTCCGTCTCTCTGGCTGAAAGTCATTGGCGTTTCCTCCTCCCTCTCTTGCCTAGTTGATGCCAGTCCTCTGTGGAGACAGATCACGTCTTTTTTTTTGCCACCAAGAGAATGACTTTTTTTTTGTGATCAACATTTTTCATTTTATTGAGAAGTCATGACTGTAGAAAACAAAGATCAGTTTTCTGCTCAGGTAAAAGTGGTATAGTGTGTGAATGATCACACAATAAACATGAAATAAAGTAAATGCATTCCTCCAAAACAAAACAAAGAAAAGAGAATGGCTTTTGATTTATGTTTTTGCAAGATATTGAGTAAAAAAAAACCCGTAATCGATGACATTAGGCCTTGTGACACTAGGCTGAGGCCAGAGAAAAGGATGGAAGGAACTAGCATGACTTCAATGACCGCATTTCTTTAAAGGGACAGTTCAGTCAATTTCAACATGCAGTTGTAATGCTCACACTACCCTGGACTTGTCAGTGCCTGAGTTTTTTTTCCTTCTTCAGCCGTTTCCAAGATCCCGTTCATTGTAATGGGGGCAGCTCTTTGTTTACATTTCAAAAAAATCATTTTTATTTATTCCCAAAAACATCCAAAAGGTTACAAAACATCAGCAGACAACTAGCAAACAGCAGTACCGTTTGGGAAAAATATTTGGAGTTGGCCTATGTTTCATTTTTTTTTAAATGTAAACAAACGCTGCCCCCATTAGAATTGCTCATATCTCGGAAAGGGCTGAGCCGAAAAATGTGGCATCACCGGGTACTGTCAAGTCAAGGGTAGCGTGAGCAATACAACAGCACATTGAAATTGGCAGGAGTTACCCTTTAAGCTTAAGTCTGTCTCACCCGTGCTTTTTATTTATTAATTTATTTTACATTTTGCCCTTTTAAACCCTTTAAACCCTTAAAATCCGTAAAATCTTAAACCCAGCTGTAGGCCTACTGTACATTTGTAAATCAACCCCTTAGCTTGGTTGAAAGTTTTAGCTGGGCCCAGCTGAGTCCTTTGAAAGTCCTTCTCCCACCCAATACATACAATATCATGAGGACCCAATTCTACCCCACCCTCTCAGTGCACCTGGATCCCCAGTCGGTGCCTCTGTTGACTGTAGGGCTGTCACAAAAACAAAATTTGATGGTCGATAAATTGACCAAGAAATTATTGCGATAAACGATAATGTTGCCGTACTCGTCGTCATTTTCAAACAATATAATGAGAATGGTATGAAAATGTGAATACACCCTAATTAAAATGCGAATACACCCTATTTAAAATGCGAATACACCCTAATTAAAATGCGAATACACCCACTTTTAATTTTGAAAGCGTCACGGCATGGTTTGCTAAAGACAGACCGATTATGGATAGATAAGGCAGATCGATAGCATCATGGCGCTGAGTGAAATGTGCCTATCAGTA
Organism: Engraulis encrasicolus; assembly: GCF_034702125.1. Taxonomy (NCBI): domain Eukaryota; kingdom Metazoa; phylum Chordata; class Actinopteri; order Clupeiformes; family Engraulidae; genus Engraulis; species Engraulis encrasicolus. Next base: position 23,897,212 of record NC_085874.1, on the reverse strand, counting down.
TTCAGTCTCTTGGGTAGAGAAAGACAGGGTGACGAGGAAAACAAAAGCACGCAAATATAACTTATTATACTTGGTACAATATATTGACTTCTTGAATATTGTGACGGCCCTAGTTGACTGCATCCCACTCTTATGTTTTCTTGACTATGATGAAGGCTATGATGGTGGCCTGTGCTGCTACTGAGTAATTTGCGAGGATTGAATGTCTCATTCACGCCTTTCTTTTGACACATTACCTTTTACAGAGCGCCGCAGCCACTGCAGCCACACTGGCGTTGCCCACAGGTGTCGGGCCCTACCAGCAGATCATTACAAGTCAAGGTAATACACACACACACACACACACACACACACACACCATAGGCAGCAATGGGCCAGAGCTGCCCATGCATATTCAAGCCCTGCAATACGGCGGTGCCCAGCTGGTTTCAGTCTCAGTGGGGGTTGCATGGGAGGTGATGATGTGGAAATGGCACTTGGGTGAATAAAACCCACAACGCTCCCTTTGCCCGCACAGTCGCATAAATGCTAACAAGGACAGATGTTGTTTGGATATGATTGCTGGTTGTTCAGTTACGGCTGAGTAGAACGGTGTTTTAACCTGACCAGGTACATGTTTTTGAAAAGGTTTTACATTCCTTCATAGAAATTTCAGATGTTTGATATTGAATGTCTCCATCCGTTGTTACATGTCTTCCATTGGTACATTCAATGTTTCTGCAAAGTTATTTCACGAACCGACTTTTGGGGTACCACCACAGTGGTTTAAGTAACCTCCCAACCTGCATGTATGTGAGATGTGCATCACAAATATTAAAAAAAAACCTGGTTTGATGTAAAAATGAATAACCTTTGGGACAAAGACTAAACTAGTCTAACTACAGACTCAGACGCTTGTTGTGACTCGATGTGCATTAAATGCCCCTTGGAAAATCAAACTTTGGAAAATCAAAATTTGAAAAGACGTTGTGAATTGCAGTGAATGGTGAGGTGAACCCACTTGATTTTCCAAAGTTGGGGCGTTTGATGCACCCTATCGTACGTACGTTGGCTGTTGTGTCTGTGTTTAGACTCTAAACATCTCCAACTCTCTGCCTCTCCTCTCCGGTGTCGTCGGTCTCCAGGTCAGATCCTGCAGGTGGTGCGTGCGGCTAACGGGGCGCAGTACATCATCCAGCCCCAGCAGCAGCTGGTGGTCCAGCAGCAGGTCCTGCCCCAGATGCAGCCGGGCGGCGTCCAAGCTCCCGTCATACAACAGGTACCCTCCACTACACAACTACACCACACACACCATGCTAGTACCCTCAGTACTCTCTTTAAAGAGAAATGATGACTTCTGGTGGCGTCCAAGCCCTCTACATGCCCCCCCAATTAATTTTGGTGACGTGCAAGCCCTCCAACACACAACTACACCACACACTCCATGCAAGTACCCTCAGCGCCCCAAGCCCCTGTCATACAACAGGTACCCTCCATCACACAACACAACTCCCCTCAGACTCCGCAGACCTCCCCTTTAAAGAGAATTTATGACCGGACATCTCTTCTGGTGGCTTCCAAGTTCCCATCATATATCAGGTACCCTCCACCACATAACCCCCTCCCACTCCCCCCCTATTTCTTTTGGTGACACGCACCTGTTGTCAGCCTAGCCAAAACTATTTTTTTGGGACTATTCTGCATTCACCATCCAGTTTGCAAATGAGAAGATTACTTTACAATTGAGCTCTTGCAAGATATTTAAATATAATGCTGTTGTCAGTGATGTCATCATGACGCATTACTTCCTGGTACGATGCCACAAGCACAAGTGGAGGACGCAAGGTTGCATATTGGAACGCACACATGGTATTTAGTGTTCATATTGATAATCATGTTGCCTAACTTGGTGGCCATCTTGATGACGCCTTGGGCAATCGTGGTGAAAAAGTGAAGTTAAAAAGGAGTTAACTTGACTGCAATGACATGATTCATTTTGGCAAATACCAATAGTAACACGTTTACAAATGTCCCATCATGGCTTGTGTTCTGGCGTGTTGGTCATTCCCCATCTGAACAAACTGTAAGAGTTATTAACTTCACGATGACCAAGAGGAACTCGCAGAGGAGTCTCAAGTCTGTTCATGGATCAAGTTGGATTATGGTCCATGCCCTTAGCTGACATCTAAATTAGTCTTAAATGGTGCGTGCATGGACAGTTGCTTATCCAGAGGTCAAGTCAGACCATTACACAAGTCGCACGGCCCTAGTATGGATTAAAAAGTCTTCAGAGGCGCCACTAAGGCCACACTACTACAGTGCCACCTTAAGGCGTTAGTGTGCGTGTGGCTGCACGCGTTGCCGCATGCGCCAGGCTGCATGCGCGTGTGTACTTCCTCACATTTCTAACATTTTAAATTTACATGCAAAAAGACTAAAACAAATCACAGGTGTAAAGACCAGGGCTGTGCATATATTTTCATTGTATCTGTACTCGGTATGTACTCGTTGTCGTATCGGTTTTCAAAAAAAAGTGGCATCGTGCATTCCTAGTAAATTGTTCCCTTTGTCTCATTGCACAGGTCCTCGCGCCATTACAGGGCGGCATCCCCCAGCAAACAGGAGTCATCATTCAGCCCCAGCAGATAGTCCTCGCTGGAAACAAAGTTCCACAGAATGCACAAGTAAGTGTTTCATGCTCACGTTAGTTTTCAGAGTGAGGAGTCCGCACACTTAGAATCCTTTTTGTTGTATTTAATTTTTTTCATGGCAAGATAACGTTTCGACCTCAACAGTCTTCTTCAGATTCAATCCTGCCATGAAAAAATGAAACACAACAAAAAGGATTCTAAGTGTGCGGACTCCTCACTCTGAAAACTAGTTGACCTTCGTCCTGTACCTTTCCCTGGGATGTGCACAATCCTCTCCTTCATTTCATGCTCACGTTACCCTTGACTTGTCAGTCCCCGGTGATGCTGCATTTTTTGGCACAGCCCTTTCCGACATCTGAGCGATTCTAATGATAAAAAAAAAATCTTAACATAGGCCTACTCCAAGTATTTTCCCATAAGATATCACTGTTTGCTAGTTGTCTGCTGATGTCGCATAACCTTTTGGATGTTTTTGGGAATTTATCAAGATGTTTTTTTGAAATGTAAACAAACTAAGGTTTTTTGACAACTAGGCCTTTGGCGTAGCTCCAGATAATTGTTTAACCCATTTTAGCCTAAGCCCTTTTTGGGAATAGGTGCCCTCTCCCTATTAAAACCTAAATATCTCAGGCTCCAAAGAACATAAAACATGAAATAAGTTTCATTCATTCCTTCCTTCATTTTGCACTAGAATGTGTTCATTCAGCTCTAACATACCCACATACAGCTCTAACATACCCATAATGCAGCGTATATGTCGCTCCATGACACAATGGGTTAAGCAAGGTGGAACCCAACCATCTACAGAAAGTGAGGTTGGTGCACAGCTGGTATACGTTGAAACTTTGAGGCTCTAGCATGAGCACTCAATCTAGCCCTTGGGCAACTTCAGCCCGGGTTAGTCAGTCAGTGTGGAGTTTTCCCATCTCCTGGGGCATCATGTACTAAGAAGTGCGTGGATTTCCTACCAAGAAAGTGCGGACGCGAAAATCTTGAAAGTTACTTGCAGAAAAAAAATCCGGATGTATCAATAAGTGCGTAACCAGGTTTTGCCATGAAATCTTGCGCACATGCACGAGCACACATGGGCCCAAGTCTCCACCTTGCCTCCTCCCTTAAATATTCTATATGAATATTCTAATTAGTATTAACAGACCCATTTGTGTGCATTCATTGGTTGGAAGAATGGGAAAGGGAACGCGGGAAATACATTTTCATGATGCGAGATGAAGGCGCTGTTTCTGAGGTAGCCAATTTAAAAGGGAAAAGGCTGCGCGCAATAGCCTAACAAAATTACTCTGGCGTGTATCAAATCAGGCATTGGTAATACTTCATGTTATACTGCAGTACAATGCAGGTTTTCATTAGCATTAGGCCTACATCAAAGCACATTGCGATGAGGCAGTCGCCAAGGCTGCCGAGAAATAAACTTTTATGTCTGGTATAAATATGAAAGATTACGCATGCACACATATGCCACATGTAACCTATAAATAACCTGCAACCAATACTCAGTTAAAAATTCTCCTGTTAATTGATGGACTGATTTTACAGTAGCCTAGCCTTATTAAAAGGGAAAAACGAGCACTGCGGAGAGGACGTTCCCAACAAATGCGAGAAGACACATCGCAGATGTAGTCCAGAAAATATTCAATGTTTATTGTAATAGCTGCCAAATAGCCTACTTGAAGTAATACTGCTGATGGGCATCCAATTTTGTTGTAGCCTAATTCCAGGATAGTTTCATGAGTCCGCTTCATTTTAACCAGCTGTCTCAACAATAATATGGTTGAGGTGGGTTTCTTCTTTTTTTTTTTTTTTAAGTCGCGCTTCTCAACATTCAAATCCACATTTAACTGGCTGCATTTTTGCAATATTTCCGACCGCATACAGCACATGTAGTTGCGCTGCATGGCTCCGAGTGCCGCCAAAAAGACGAAATGCACCAGTTACGGCAACTTCCACGCTTAGGGCAACTTCCACAGCAGCCCTGAAATTCGCGTGGAGATCCGCAGTTTTCCACGTCTAGTCTGTTTTAGTACATCTGAACGTGACTTGTGCACCTTTGTGTGACGGCAACAAAGATTGCCAATATGGTAGACCAAGATAAAGCATATGTGTCACCAATGCAAAGTGGGACCAAGTCTCCTAAATAGGTGCGACTTTTCCATTAAAATGCATTTATTTTGAACCTCCCACTAGTTCCCTGAAGTCTCCAAAAAGGGGCATGGCAGCTAAGAACCTTGCGTCATATTGACTCCGGAAGAAACTCCTTATGATTTTTTTTTCATCTTCCTTATTAGTCACCTCTGACGCTATCCTGATTATCATCGACTTTCAAATCTCTGAGACTTAACGTGACCAAGAGCATAACAATTAACATTTCCCAAATGGCATGGTTGACCCACCTCCCTTCATTTGCTAATACTTGTTTGCTTCCCGACAATGTGGGAGGAGTTCACGTTTTTTTTCTGGTGCTCAGAAAGTACTTGCATTGCTCTTGACCTGACTAGTAGCAACGCTGAAGGGGTTGCGTCACTAGGAGGGCACGGCCTGGCTACTCCGACGCTAATACCCCATGGGTGATGCAGACAGTGACCGTGACAGCACAGCAACTTGTGCAGCAGGTGGCATCTGCAGCAGCAGCAGCAGCTGCAGCAGCCTTTGTTTTATAAAGAGTTTGTTGACAGGAAGTGAGAGGCAGACACAGTTGGGGGATGATCCCAGGGCCGTAATCGAATCCGGGTCCCCGGTGTAATGGGGCACCTAAGTCTCCACCCCTTCCGGGCGGCTTCTGGGGCTGGCAACGGAAAAACTTTTGACTGGGCTGTAATGGACTGATCAAAGCTATTTTCCGACCCACCTCGCATTTCCCCGTCGATCACACATATGCTGTGCCTCATAATTAATAACAACCAATGGTGTGCTTGTTGACTTCACTTGGCAAGCGATTTTTGAGTTGTGAGTGTGGAAAAATATGTAATTATTTGGACTACACAACAGACGTCGCATGTCCGACGTGCAGCCACTTAAGCCACGGTGCAGCGGTAGGGTTGGCTGTGCCTCGGTTCACGTCAGATATGCGAGGCGCAAGTGTAGTCTCCAACACAGTTTTGCACAAAAGCTAAAATAACGTTTCTTGCGTGACGAAAATGAGTGGTCTTACGACGCAAATCCAAACCTTTCAAATTCACTGTCATCATATGTGAAATCCGGAGCACATGCCAAACGGGATGAGGATTTAGCTTGACTCGCTCCATTAACTCGCATTCAAAATTTTGCGAGCTCCTGCCCCATGGATCGGAAGTAGAAGGGCGTGACTTAGGTGCCCCATTGTATGGTGACTTAGCCGTTTGGACCAGTTTCAGGTGCGACAGTGCACCCCCCACAAGGGCTCTTGTGTGACGCTGATAAAGTATGCCCCCCAGGTGATGCAGACGGCGACGATGGCAGCGCAGCAGACTGCGCAGGCAGCTGCAGCAGCACAGGTGCAGGCCGTGCAGCAGCAGCAGCTCCAGCAGGTGGCGCCACAACAACAACAGCAGCAGCAGCAGCAGCCTCAGCAGCAGCAGCCTCCCATGATGTTGCAGGTGGACGGGGCGGGGGACACCTCCTCAGAGGAGGAGGACGAGGAGGAGGAGGAGTACGACGAGGACGAAGATGAGGACAAGGACAAAGATGGCGGGGAGGATGGCCAGGTGGAGGAGGTGCGTATGTGCATGCGTGCATGTCTGTCTGTCTGTGAGGGTCTGTGTAGTGCAGAATCCAAAAAGGTCTTCGTAAAGCATTTTAGTATGCAAGTTTTATTTATGAACATTTAAAACAGAGCAAAACTGACCAAAGTGCTGCACAGAGGCTGGTTAGAATGAAACTAACTAGATAAATAGATCAAGCAAATCTACCACCATACAACCATTAGTTTCTCTCAAAATGGCTTTGAAGGTTCTGGGCAAAAAGCCAAGAAAGTATCATCACTGTAGCATTATTTCAAAGTACAACTTACTGTCCTTTGATAGTTTTATCTATTTTGCTGATATGTGTTAAATGTATAAAATTACTCATGATCTTGCACCACCACCTCTTAAGCAATGCATATCACGCTGCAGAGATAAATTAAGAGTGTCAAGGTCCTCTGTCAGAGGCGATTGTTATGTGGGATACAGGAAGACTTCCTTTGGTCTATCAGCCTTTTCTGTTAGTGCAATTGAAAAATGGAATGCAATTCCAGTTTTTATCAGGGACAGTGTAAGCTTTAACCAGTTTAATTTATCACTAAAAAGATGGCTTAAGACTAATCAAAAATGTGACCACTGATCATTGTGCTTTGTTACAGTAAGCACTGCCATATGGCATGGTCATAATCATGTGTGTATTGCCTTGTTGTGATAATGTGATTGTACATGTTTTTGTATGTTTTAGTAGGATTCTGTTGCTGCTCCAATTTGTGACTTGTAGTGGCAACAACAGTGCATGTATTGTCTATGTTTTAATTAGTGTTTTTTTTTTAGCTCCCTGCCCATGGACCACAGATGTAAACTAGCTTCTAGCTAACTCTGGTACTAGATTCTGTCTTGTACATGGTCCCTGTCAAATAAGCAATAAACTAAACTAAATGAAGCATATTAATGGCGCATTTTAGAAGCATTCCAATAGACACAAAGAAAATCGTCTGCATGCAGTGTACAGTTGCAGCACTGACCGCATTGACTAATAAGATGCATAAAGTGAGCTTAGAACAATTTAGATACATAAAGTGTTTAAAACCAATGTCTTAAAGGAAAGAGGAGGTTAAAACTATAGGGACAAGGGCTAAAAGTATACATGAGGTACAATAAAAGCAAAATAAAAGAAACTAAGATCTAAGAGGCAAAGGCCAATGTATATATGGTAGGTTTTTAAGTCTAGATATAAAAGCAGAAGTTGTGGGAGCAGATCTAACATCGGGAGGTTAACTGTTCCAGAGGCGTGGAGCTGCAATTTCAAAAGCACGCCCCCTTTTTCCGTCAGACGGGATCGGCCAACCTGGGGGAGACCTTTGTCCGTAGATCTGAGGGGCCTGAATGCAGAGTAATGCTATAGCATGTCTGAGATGTTATACCTAGTAGAGGGCCCCCATATACAAGTCTCTATTTTGTAGCCACGCTAGTGTAGTGGAACTTCAAATAGTGATTCAATATGTATTTTTTGAAAAGTAACGACAGATTGCCCCCAAACATGCCAGGTGGCGACAAGATAATGAGAAAAATAAAATATTCATTCACAAAAGTATGTATGCAAATGTACGTCAGCTACTGAATGTCAAGATATCCCTTTGAATTAGATCAAATGAAATTGTTACGTGTTTTTGCAATGTATGGCAGGAAGAATCCTGAAAACTCTTCCCATTTTCTAAATTACTTTGGACAGATCTTTCTAATACTGGAAGAAAAGCACATTGAAATAGAGGACTGTAACTGGGTCACTATGAAATGTCCTGTAAATCAAGAATATATTTGTGGAAAATGTACAGGTTGAACAGTAGGTTGACAACAGGAGGCTTTCAGGTTGACATTTGTAATTCATGTTTTTACAGTTACTTTGACATTTTTGACCTTTTATACCCTCATTCTATCAAAATTGATTAAATCAAAATTAATTGTCCTTGGTTTCTAAAAAGATGTATTTTAGCATGTTGTAAGTCTATTTTCAAATGTTAACCTTTCGTACTAGAACCAAACAGAGGAACACAAAAAGCATGCGCACAGACATATACAGGTGTGAAGTCACTTTTGTGGTTTTGCAGCTTTTTTTTTTTGCCTGCCCGTATAGCTTAACCCAAAAAAGTTTTTAGCCATCCGGTTCTTCTTTTAGATATGGGGGAAATACTGTTTCTTTGAAAGGTCTAGAAAGTACTTATTCTCTTGGTTTCCATGGCATTACCAAGACAACGTTGTACCTCTGATGTGGCAACATTTTTACTGTGGTAAATTAACTTTTTGGGAGAAAAACATATCTGGTTGAAAGGGCTGGAAATATATCTTTTTTTTATGTCCCTCCTCAGGAACCCTTGAACAGCGAAGATGATGTCAGCGATGAAGAAGACCAGGAGCTTTTCGATACAGAGAATGTAGTAGTTTGCCAATATGACAAGGTAGGTCTGCCGGAACACTGCCAGACTGTTCTCAAATAAAACGCACACTGGCACATTTTTTGCATTAAACCCCAAATTGTTGTTTCTGCATCTAGTTTGTCAATACCACAACAAATAACGGATAACAAATAACAAGTTAACAAATTAACAGAGCACAGCAAAAAAAGAAAATAATAATAATAATCAAGGTACATTTTCACAATGGCCCCATTTTAAAGCCCCACATTTCTGTTTCTGCATCTAGTTTGTCAATACAGCAACAAATAACAGATACCAAATAAGAAGATAGCAAATTAACAGAGCACAGCAAATAATCAAGGTACATTTTCATAATTACATTTTCATTTTAAAACCCCATTTTGTTTTTGCGTCCAGATCCACAGAAGCAAGAACAAGTGGAAGTTCACCCTGAAAGACGGCATCATGAATCTGAATGGGAGGGACTACGTCTTCTCCAAAGCCATAGGGGATGCGGAGTGGTAAGCACAGCGCCGCACCAACCCTGGTGGACCCCATTTCTCGAAAGTGTCGTTGCTATCCACTTAGCAACTTACTCGGTTTCAACGCAATTTCCCATTGGCAACCTACGAGGTTGCTAACTTAGCAATGATGCTGTCGAGAAATGCATCCCTGAAGAGGACAGAAGAGGAAGGCAAACGAGTGGGGAAACAAAAGTGCGAAAACAAACTGGACAGCCATACTGGGACTGTCATTTTAAGACCCATCACACCTGTGGGGACTTTATGCATTTCAATTGGTGTGTGATGGGCAGACGTGTGGGAATACAATGACGCCCCTTTAAAACCAAGAAGAGAAAATTGAGTTGTAAAAAAAAACACTTAATCACACACACACACACACACACACACACACACACACACACACACACACGCTGCCAGTGACAGGCAGTAGATCGCTAACCGATTACATCAAGATTTACAACCAAGGTTAAGAAAAGAAAATCTGTATCATCACCCGGATCACCGTCAAAACAAAATCCATCCAAGAACAACAAAAGCAGAAAGCGTCTATGGACAGCGGACCATGTTGAAAACTCATCACCCATCCAGACAGTTATCAGTTCCTATGGGTTGACCAAAATAAATAAGGTATGAAACGCAAAAATTTTAAAACAAAAAAAATTAAGTGGGTAAAGGAGAGCAATTTGAAGTACATTTACTTCAAAAGTGCCTGTGAAACAAGCACGGAGGTGACCATAGCCTTTGTTTTGATTGCACATTTCTTTTTATCGGCATCACATTAGCACATTGTGGTACTAGATTCCCAATTCCAGTTACTCTCGTTTGTTCTAATTCCTGCCACTCAGTAAAACGTGCCTAGTCTTGTCCCCGTCCCCAGCCTGATAAAGCCCCATGGCCTGCCATTGGTTAAACAGGATGGTTGACAAAGGAGATGGACCTTTTTAATGTGTGTGTTTTTTTTTTCTTCTTCTTCTTAAAACAAACAAACGAACAAACACTACACACAGTTACCGAAGACCTACCGAAGTGCTAGTCTGATTTATTGTAAGCGTTCCAAGAGCAGAATGTGCAATGTGGCTAATTACAAGTAAGAAGATGCAGATGGTGCCGTTTTGTTGGCCAGTCTCCAAAATATGCCATTCAGCACCCCACCCCCTCCCCCACCACCTTTGTTTTTAAAGAACATTATATAACCCAATGTGAATTTTAGCTGTATGTTATTGGCTTCACTTTCAGTTCTGTTTGTGTTTACCCCAACACACACACACACACCGCTGCCACCCCTTCCGCTCTTAAGGTAATGATACACTACGCACATTTTTGGGCGAGGCTTTTGGGAAATGATACTGAAAGATTTTATTTGGACAGTTGAGCACCACATCACTTTTATGTGGAGACCTTGGATCTGTAGTCAGCAAAAATATTGAGAAATATTTTCTCAGTCATTTTATTGGGAACAGTAGGATCCAATCATGTTGTTGCCCATCAACACTGCTCGAGAAAAGTTGCCCTGTGTGTCATCACCTTTTAGATTGAGTTCAGTGGAGCTGGCGGAGGTGTTTTGTGTTTTGTGCTTGTCCCCATTCCACACCATGCTTAGCTTTACCAAGGAGGCTCTATGATTCCGTGTTTGTCAGTTCAACTTGCCATTTTGCTAGCCGGTAACGATGTCTGTTCAAACTTCCTGACACCTAATTACTTCCAAATGTTTAAAGATGGCACATGGTGGGGTTTTTTTTCTTCTCTTTTTGTTTTGGCTGTTTTTATATTTATTTCCTGAAAGCTCAGGCACCATAGTAATAATTTGAGGCAGGCATGGGGTTACTCACTGTACCAAACTGTGCTCTTAAAAATAAGAAAAAAAAGGAAGTCTTCCTTGCTCCCTTTTTTTTGGCTGGACACCCCCCTCCCCCATCATGTGCTCTACTGTTGATTTCAGTTCAATCTTGAGCTTTATTTTTTAATCATGCTCCTCCATTTTTTTCTTTTTTTTTCTTTAAGTGGTTTCCTTATTTCATTCTGTTCCCAGTTTTCTAGTCACTGCCGTAGTTCATGTAAGGTGTGACTGATTTGCCTAGCTGACTAGGGAAACCCACACTTCCAGAAAAACGGAAAGTCAACTCTGTCCTTTTTTTTTCACCGCCCCCTTTCCCCAAACAGTAATTTTGTTAATCTTATCACCGTGGTCACTAGTTGGACGGAACTGCGGGTCGCATATTTGTGACAATAAATTCTTCAGAGAGATTTTAGAATAGGTGTGCAAAATATATTTATTTCAGCATAGACCAGTACTTTTCACTGTCCATTTTCTTATTTGTGCCTTTTTTTGATTTGTTTATATCAGCTTTCTGGCAAATGAATAAAATAAATAAAGGATGGTATTTAATGATGCAGGTGTTTTAAAGAAGACTGTATTCTCTGCTTTGTTTTTATAATTGTTTATCTACCACGTTTCAACTGCTGTCTGAAGAACTGTTCTGAGAGGGAAATATACTGTTTGTATTGTTCACAATACTGTTTTTGAATCAAGATTGCTCTTTGTAAATGACTCGACCATCTCTTGGAAGGCTGTGCTTTGAATACCAACAATTAGAGGAATTAGTATTTTGTTGAACTGAAACCCATTTGAGTTTTTGCCTTTGCTAAACTTTTCATTAAAGTAATGTGAGAAAAACGCATGTAGTCAATTTGATATCCAATTTTTGTTTTTGGAAAAAAGTATTGCCGTAACTTTACTCAAAGATGCGTCTAGACACTTTTTTTTCTTCTAATCATTTCACAAAGTGTAATGGGTAGTGTCTACCTGTATTGCTGTGTCCGCTTGTAAACAGTTTGGCAAAGCTGAACACATCTGCTGAAATGAGTAGGTCTACTACTACTGTACGGTAGGTCTGTTGTCAGAAAAGCACTCCATCTTACCCCACAGATTCATCTTGTGAATAGTTAATTTGCTTTACTGAAGGTAACCCCCTCACTATGTCTAGGGCCACTGTCTGCTTTGACCGGGCCCAGGACAAAATCATCTGGAGGGCCCCCCCTTTCAATACATATAATGCAATAGGGTCCCGGGAGTCGGGACAACCTACCTGTTTGTCTCCCACCGCCCTCTGGCTTTTGAAATTGAGAAGGAAGCCATGAGAGTTGCCAGAGCTGTTAACAAATGCTGGATTATTGTATCGCACAAACTAGGATCTTAATCAGAGAAGCATGGCAATGCCACTAAAACACAAAAAAATAAGTATAAAGCTTTGTGCGACAAAGGACTGGATTCATAGAAGTATCATTTTTCTGACATCACTCAGGTGTTTATTTTTTATTATTATTACTCCTGTTCCTACTGTGGTTGGACCACCAGGTGGTGCACTGCTTAATTAAGCCTTATGGGTTATATGTTGGAAGACTGTATAGGAGGGGTGTCAAACATACGACCAGTCAGGTTTTTTTTTGTGTTATTTCAAAGAAATAAACGAACTGCGCAATGCTGCCACTGGGGGCAACAGACCAACAAAGGAAAATCGAGTCCTGCATGACTTTAACCCAATGATCAAAATGACCAAACCATAGAGGTAGAAAATAACACTAGAGAGGACACAGCAATTTGCGACAGCACTGGGAAATGGCAGCTGGAGCTTCCCAACTTCCGTAGGTAGTGTAGGTACTTTCAGGCAATGCAAGTCAATGGAGAACACGCCCACCCCTGTCAAGAAATTAACTAAAACTGTGTAAATATAAAGTAACACTTTAATCAAAGACCAGATTTGAAATGTCAGGCTACATATCTACTGAAATCATATGAGTCGATAAAATACATTTAAAAATCAAATAATATATTTTATGAACATAGTTAGCAACACACTTCAACTATTGTCCTTGTATAGTGTGTTGATGGACATTTTCACATGATTAAGCCATTTTTGACAGAGGTGAGCCTCGTTCTCCGTTAATTTCCATTTCTCTGATCTACCTCCAGATAATGGCAGCTACAGATTGCCGTAAAAGGGGGGGCGGGGTCCTCTCTAGTGTTATTTTCTACCTCTATGGACCAAACATTCTCGCTCGCTCGCTCGCTCGCACGCACGCACGCACACACACACACACACACACACACACACACACACACACACACACACACACACACACACACACACACACACACACACACACACACACACACGCACATCACAGTTATCTATTATACATAGTGAATTTATACTGTGACAGGCATTTGATAAAGATCATAAGCCTACCTATACTTGGAAAAAAAAAACAGTTTATAGGGTTGCCAACTGTCATTTGAAATACGGAATTGTCCCCTATTTACAAGTAAAAGTATGGGTTCTGTATTTTAGCTGAAAGGGACACGGAATGTTAAAATGCTGGAAATTACATCTAAGAAATATAACATTTTCTGGGGGAAGACCCCCAGACACCCGCCAAAATGAACTGTCCCGTTTTTGAATTGACAGTTGGCAACCAGTATTGCATTGTTTTCTACATACAGTATACAACACACTTAAACACTGAAAAGATAAGACAATAGTACTGAAAACTAATCCACTGGTTTAAGAGGGTTTTTTTGAGATGATGTTAGTAGTGCGGCCCACTTGAGATCACATGGGTTGCATGCGCCCCAGAACCAAAATGAGTTTTGACACACCTGCTGTATCGGCTACTCAAGACCAGAGCCCTATCTCACGCCTTTCGTAAAGTCTTCACGAAAATAATATACAGTTGAAGACGATATTATTAGCCCCCCTCCTGAAATTAGACATTTCTCTTGATTTCTCAGTAAAAATGACCATTATTAACCGTTTCTGTTATTCTGGAAACAAATACACTGATGGAGATAATGTTCAATGAGTTGAATTTGGATTTTTCTGTTGTTACGATGAGTTTAAACAAAAAAGGGCAAAAATGACAAGGACAAAATTATTAGCCCCCTGATCATTAATAGTCTATATGACGCCATTTATGAACCAAAACTGACAACAGGCTCTGATAAGTTGCTACCGAGGTTGGCACATGCCCCACTAGGGATTTTGGCCCATTTCTTCACTGCAAAGTGTTCTAGCTGGTCCAAATAGCATGGATGCTGAGCATAGACATTAACCACAGACTCTCAGTGGGATTGAGGACTGGACTATGAGCGGGTGATTCCAATATCATGGTTTTAGTGTCCTTGAAGAACCTCTGAACTAATCTAAATGTATGCTTTGGGTTACAATGTTGTTGGAAGACCCAGCAATCCAGATTCAGACCCAGACTCCCTGTGTCTGAGGCTGAATAACAGACTAAACTTGATGCCCCACCACTATGTGTAACTGTGGAAACTGCTTAGCCTCATTAGACCAAAGAAGCATTGGACACCTGCCTAGATGATTGTTATTGACCTGGCCTCACCTGGAGTTTTTCCCCCACCAAGAAAGACAGTTGTTAGGGCTTGTCATCATATTGGGCTTTGGGGCCATCATCACAGAAGAACCCCTTTACTAAAGGCAGTGCATATCAGAGTGTTATTGAGCTTTGCCTGTGAACATTTGAAAGTTAAAAATGAGTTTTGAACATCTCTGCTTTCATCTGATGATATTCAATTGCACCTGCTTTGATGCATGAATTATGCTTCTGTCAGGTGAAGAAAGGGATAGGCCTTGAATCGTTATAAGATGGTTTCCACAATTAAACATGGTGGTGGATGCATCATTCTGTGGCAGCCTCAGCCACAGGAAACCTTGTTTGGGTGTACGGCACCATAAAAACTGAAAATTATGATAGAATGTGGAAAGTGACCTTGCAAAAATATGCTCATAGAGGGAGCTAAGATCTTCACTGGATCTTTCAACAAGATAATAACTCAAAACTTGCATCCAAAATAGTTCAAATGTTCTTCAAGGATACTAAAACCATGGTCATGGAGTGGTTCAGACCTCAATCCTTTAGATAGTATTTGAAGAGTGCTGAAAATGAATGTCCATCCTCAACATCCATGCAATTTGGACCAGCTTAACTATTTGCGATGAAAAAAATGGGCCAAAATCCCTGGTAGGACATGTGCCAACATAGTTAACAACTAATCAAAGTGCCTGGTGTCAATTTTTCTTCATAAATGGCACTGTATTGACTATTAATGATAAGGGGGCTAATAATTTTGTCCTTGCCATTTTTACACTTTTTTGTTTAAACTCATTGTGAAAATGGAAAAGTCCAAATTTAACTTATTGGATACTATCTCCATGGTGTATTTGTTTCCAGAATGACACACATTTATTAATCATGATCATACTCAATGATCAATGAAGAGATATGTCTAATTTCAGGAGGGGGGCTAATAATATCGTCCTCAACTGTATTAATTTTCGTGGTGCATTCACGTTATTGCCCGCCTTTCGTAAAGTCTTCACGAAAATAATAGATTAATTTTCACGCTGCCTATTCACTTGAATTGCCCCACTGCTGCTATGGTTATCCAAACGTCTGCAGGGGCGGGGAGGGGGTGCTGACAGAACACTGCTGATACACTTGGGACTCACTAATTCGACGCCCTTTCGGTACTTACGCCTTATGTCCCCTAAACCTAAACCTAACCCTAACCTTAACCCTACTTAACCCTAAACCTAACCCTAACCTTAACCCTAACCTTGACCCTAAACCTAACCCTAAATTGCTTGTTTGAAATGTTTGATTACCATGTGACGGTAGGCTACCGAAAGGGCATCAAACTAGTGGGTCGGTAGGCAACAGTCGGGCAATTCAAGTGAATAGGCAGCGTGAAAATTAATCTATTATTTTCGTGAAGACTTTACGAAAGGCGGGCAATAACGTGAATGCACCACGAAAATTAATATATTTTTTTCGTGAATACTTCACGAAATGAGTGAGATACGGTTGCAAGACCAGAGTTGGGATTTATGGCTCTTTGACAGGGTCCATGTCATAGTGGCTCATTGTTTTCAAAGAGATGGTCAAAAAACTGGCTCACAAGTACATTTTTCATGTTTATTCAATGTTAAGATATCATTTAAGAATCCACCTCTGGCTCATTTTGTCCAAATGACCTCCTTCCATTCCTGCCACTCTGAGACAGAGACACTTGTCTTTGTCTGAAATTGAAATACTCACATGAAGGTCACATGCTTTGAACGAAGGGGGAAAAAGAGGCAAAAGTGGCTCCCCAGCTTTGATTTGGTTTCCATTATTCAGCTAAGAGTCGTACAAACGAATCAGTTATTTCACAAATGAGCTGCGTTTTTGTTGGCCACTGATGAGAGAATACAATCGTGGTGATGTACAAACACTATTTGACCTCTTTTGATCACTAATTCTTGTATAACTGGGCAAAAGCACATCCTCACTGCCTTGAAAATCACTTGTATCGAGCTTGATTTGATGCATGATACAAAGCTGGTAGTCTGTTGGCACCATTAAAAGGACTGGATAAGTGACTGGTATAATTTATCTGGTAGGTAGGTAACCTGTTTTTTTTGGGGGGGGGGGGGTATTTCAATATCTAACAGAGACTGGGCATCGGACTTCTTCATAATGCTCCAGTGGAAGACTTTTAGGAACACAATGTCAACAACTGTGTCAGCCAATAGTGGTCAAATCAAGGCATGATCATTCTGTGAAACTGTGTACACGGTAGGTATTTAGGGGCCCTAGTCAAAAAAGGTTTTGGGGCTCCTTTTTTCTCGTCAAGGGACCCCTCAGAGATTTTGATATCGCTGTCATTTACAATGCAATACAAAAAAATATACGTTTTTTTTTTTGTTTATAAACACGGTGTTGTGAGGAGGGGCAAGACACTGGCAGCCAACCAGCAGTAATGTTTTGACCAACAGCAGTTTCCTACAATCAGAGGTTGAGTTGTGCGCAGCCAGGGTCACACAGCCTGAAGAAAACAAAATGTGAGAACCCATGTATTACAGGTACATAACCAGTCATTGCCAGGGCCATCCCTTTCAGCAGGGGCCCCTAGGCAATTGCCTAGTTTGCTTGCCCTGTGTGGCACCTCTTGTAATTTGTTGGCAGCGCATTTAAGCCTCCTATCATAACTCTAGGATCACGTTTATACCAGCTGCCCGTGCCTCTTGAAATGATACTTAACACACACCATACATGTGGGATTTGCAGGTTGTATGTTCCAAGTCATGACTGCGTGTGTGTGTGCAGGGAAGCCGACAGGGGGGGACAAAGGGCTCACTTGTCCTGGGCCAAGGGAAAGAGGGGGCCCAGAATTGGATCCTCATTACATTGTATGTATTGGGTTTGGAGCCCTTTCATATGTCTTTGTCCCGTGCCCAGACAAAGCTGTCAGCGGTCCTGTGTGTGTGTGTGTGTATCTGCATGCGTATCTTCATGCCTGTACGTACGTATGTGTAGCATGTGCATGTGCGTATGCATGTTCTGGGTGGGGGTCTTGATTATAACCACAGCTTGCCTTGCAGCATCTTAAGCCCCTTATTGAGTTAATCCCCCCTGTTTAAGTGAATGGTTCAGAGTTTGGAGATGTTTTTGAGAAGTGCACTATTCCTGTCTACTGATGAAGCACGCACTGCAGCAATTTGAACTGGGCCTCCTTTCCTCTCCTCTCCTCTCCTCTCCTCTCCTCTCCTTTCCTTTCCTTTCCTTTCCTTTCCTCTCCTTTCCTCTCCTCTCCTCTCCTCTCCTCTCCTCTCCTCTCTTCTTCTCCTCTCTTCTCGATTGGAGGCCTTGCTCTTGGTCTATACAGACCCCATATTCTGCTGAGATGAAAGGGGAAGAGAGTAAGGGAGAGAGAGAGAGAGAGAGAGTGTTTGGGTGTTGAGTTAGGTTGGAACTGTCTGCTACAACTGCATCGCAGCCTTACTTACGGTACTTAGAGGCCCCAGCAGGGAGTGTCAGGCAGTGACGGAACAATTGCACACAGGGCCCGAGGGCAAGACACTTATAGGGCCCCTCATACAGCCTATCACTGTGACAATAGGGCCCCCACCACCAATATAGGAGGGCCCCGGGGCAAATGCCCCCCCCCCCCCTTTAGTTCCACCCCTGATGCCAGGGTAGTGGACAAACAGGTCAGTTGTCCTGAGACCAGGGAGGGAAGAGCCCCAGAATAGAGTTCTGATGACTACACTGTTATGTATAGTGTGGCCTTTCAGAGGACTTTGTCCCAGGCCCTTGCCTAAGCTGTCAGTGCCCCTAGCCTGCACGCCAGAATGAAGACACCACCGCAGGAGTGGTCTTCAAGTCCAGAGAACGATTGAGCACACGCGTTGCGCACACACACTTGACTCCTCTAGTCGTCAAGGAAGGTGCATGCGGGAGAAACGAGAGGAATCCTGAGCACAGATGGGGATTATGGGTACTACTTGAGTCCTGGCAGTCAGAGCGTGAAGCTCCATGAGTGGAGGAGCTCAACTCAAGCAGTGCGGTGTGGTGTGGTTTCTCACCCACCCGAGCCTGAGCCCGAGCCAGAGCCTGTGCCATCACGTTAATTATTTCGTTTGTTTGCCCTGTATTTTCTCTCCCAGAAAATCGATCCATCAGCAGGATCCTTGCGGAACTTCTCAGGGCCCGGCCTGTTTTACTGGACCAGTCTCTGATTCAGGTTTATTTTGCAATAGCACAAGTGGAATGGGAGCTGGGCTGGGAGAGGGCTGGGAGCCACACACACACACAAGCAGGGAAGCCGACAGCGACAGGCTAGGGGACGGTGGGTGGTCAGTTGTCCGGGGCCCATGGAGCATGTGGTAGGGGTGGGGTTGGGTGTCAGAATTGGGTCCTCGAGCCCCACTACATTGTGTGTACAGGGTGGGGGGGGGGGGGCTTTCGGATGACTTTGTCCCAGGCCTGGTCAAAGCTGTCAGCGGCCCTGCACACAACAGTGAAGACATCACCGCAGCGCAGGAGTGGTCCAGAGAACGATTGAGCATTTGACCTGCATTACCAAAGAAACCACAGCTTTTATTTTACCGTCTTGAGTTCCTAGACGCTTGTAAATATTGTGCTGAATAGTGAGCAAATTTTCATTTTAACTGTCATGTAGGCCACTTTGATTTTTTATTATTATTATTCTTTCAAATCAGTTGTGAATGTCTACAGAAACGGAAAAGTATTTTAACTTTGCGCTGTCTTTCGAGAGATTTTTAAAACCTTCAGTAAAGCAGTAAAAAAAAAGTTTTAAAACTCCAAATGAAGATTAAAAAGGACAAAATAACTTCTACTTTCCCAGAAGTACTCGTTTGAATTTCCCTGAACAGATGTTTGGTTATTTTTACTGTAGGCGTTCTCCCATTGATGATCTCCAGTTATTCATGTGTCTCCAAGCCATGTGTCTAAATGGCTGAACGTGTGAGCTGTGGATAAATGTGTGTGTGTGTGTGTGTGTGTGTGTGTGTGTGTGTGTGTGTGTGTGTGTGTGTGTGTGTGTGTGTGTGTGTGTGTGTAGCCTAAGTCTGGTCCAAAGTGAGAAAGGCTGTGTCGTCTTTGATTCTTTTGATCACCCACATCCGTTGAAGGGAAAATAATACCAGCACTCAGCTGGAGAACCCATCACATTCCACGGTCGGAAGGAAAACGCAAAGGAATATGTTTTCTTTATCTTACCTGCGCCTAATTGCACAGGAAAAAATACCAATATTCAAAATATGACGGTGTATTTACTTTTGAAACTTGACCCGGTCCTTGTTAAGATGTAATTCTAAAAAATGCTTTGAAAATTCCCACCTGTATTAGTTCTGTCTTTGTTATTTTTAGAATAGAGTGAGAAAGAGAGGAGTGAGCTAGACTTGCTATGTTAGCTAATGTCTGATTAATTTATGGAATGTGATATGTGCTTTTTAATGTAAAATTAAATCGGACAAAGGTTATGACTCAGAGATCATGATTCATATAAAAACACTTGTATTCACATGCCAGGCCGTGCCTGCATTTCAGATTATGTGCAAAGGCTGGGAATATCCAGATTTTTCTGTCCCAGTACCTTTTAAATTGAAATGTTGGATATCGTGGAATAGAAATATGATCTGTGCCTACTACTATATGAGAATGTAGGCCCTACTTAAAATATGAACTTTCACTATTAGCCTATATGTTATGGAAATACCAAATGTATTTCAGTTTTACCATTTGTTTCTTATGCCTCTTCTCCACTGCATGCTTTCTGGTACAGCTCGATACAGCGCGACTCAGCCATCACTTTTTGAATAGGCACCACACAGCTCAATCATAAAGCAAAAAGTGGCGGCCGAGTCGAACTTTGTTGAGCTGTAGGCCTACCAGAAAACTGTCAATGGAAAAGAGGCATTTGACTCGGCAGACTGAGGACAGAGGTTCCCAAACATTTTCTGCTGGTTCTCTCTTTTGAACCAGAGAATATTTTTGCGACCCCTACCCTTCATTACAGACCCCTTTACTGTTTGTACACGTGATGTAATCGGGCTGCGCATGCATTGTTGGAGCGAAATCTGCAATGTACCGCACATTTGTAAAGAAACTAGCCAGGTTTCCAAAATAAAAAACTGGATGGTCACTATAACTTCAGATATGAAGTGGGCGCCACAGACACTGGCATTCCTGATGGTATCCTCAGTCCAGTCGGTACGATTAATTTCTTATAACCACAAAGATCTCCTACCGTACGTTTGGTTCTGTAACACCCTCTTCCCTTGGAATAGCGCCCCCATACTCAAATAGCGGCATCTATTTTTGGCCCTCGGATCATTTTGAAATTTAAAAAAAAACAAACTTGTTACGCTATTCCAGAGTACCCCTGGAATAGCGTAACAAGTGTATTTTTCAGGATCTCTAACATACACCACTGATTCTTGAGAATATGGCAAAAACAGGTTTCAATTTTGAAAGAAAAAAGTTGTTCAATTCCAAAATAAAGAGGTATGTTATCATAGATGAAGTTCTTATGGCAGCAATGTATTGGCCAAGCTCCCAATGTTTTACATTTTTCATAAAGTAGGCTCTTAATTGGTTTTGTCAACAGCGTCAGATTGAATTAGAAGTAAAAATATATATGTTTACTGTATTAAAGTGAAGAATGACTTTAAGAAAAAAACTTCCATCAGATATCACTTGGTGGTGACAAAACCCCTCCAAATGTACCTCAGTGGAGGCTAGAGTATAATTTTGGATCATAATTATTACTAATATGTCAGGTAATGTTTCATTAACCAGCACAATTTAGTAAAATATGGAACAAGATGACGAGCTATAGAACAAAATCTGGTGGTTGTGACATCTGACAAATGCGGGTCATCAGTGGGAGACAAAAACTACTCTTTTACATATTATGCATAGTTTGTTCACATTAACCATTTCGTTTTTGCTCCGTTTCTTAGGTGCTTCATACGTCTTCTGAAAAAGTATATATTAATTAACATTAATGTAATATATTACTATTAAAACCCCCGACAGTGTTGACAGTTTATGGCTGGGACAGTACTAGTGTCCAAACAAATTAACAAATTGAGGAGAAAATAGCAAACTTACAGGAGCTTCAGTGATGGTGAAGTTTGCAGTAGAGCTAACATTTTGAAAAGGGGTCCTCAGTAATGACAATGACCTTGTGCATACCTTGTCTTTTTTAAAAAAAATTGACGGTGGTGAGGAATATGCTGGACACATTTTGAGCAATCAGAAAATAATCGTAAATATTGTTTTAAAGTCATTTTGTGCAGTTCTGTACAACTACTTCAATCATTCTTCCACATCATGGTGAAAATATTCAATTCCATCGGTGAATTTATTTTTTATTTTTAGTCAATTGAAATGATGATGTCTGTCTTTGGGGCAGCTGTTTTTACAGTGTGTGGGCAGGTTTATAGCCATAAAAGTAATAAAATTACACTTAAAATATCTATACATTTGTGCAATAGACCCCTTGGTCATTACCTGGATTCATTTTGTTCATGAAAATGTAATTGATTTTCAACAGAATTGGCAGTTTTATTGCTGGGACATGTTTTTGTCCAAACTTTCAAGAATCAGTGACACGCTTCGGGACGGCAGGTCTTCTTCCTTAGGGTCTGCACTGTCTGTTTGTTTGTGTGTGTGTCAGCAAGTCAACAATGCATGCGCAGTCTGTGATGACGTGAAATGGGTCAATACTCCAAATGTTTTGTCCATTGATACAGTATCGTTATATTTTTTATTAGAAATTCACCACAGGAAAAGTAAACATATGCCGTGTTTTTCAAGGTGTCATCATAGACATGTAGGCCTATACACTACACATGTACACGTGTATGGGTATTATGCAAGCATGTCCTTCTCTCTAGAAACACCTGCAGTGGCTACGTCAATATAACATTTAAAGGTGCACTGTGTCATAGTTTTAGTTTTTTATTTCCAGAATTCATGCTGGCCCATTCACAAATGTTACATTTTTCACACAAATACTTACCGCCACCATCAAATTCTAAGTATACATTATGACCAGGAATATTGCACTTTCCATACATTTCCAGAAATACACATTTTTCGCTGCAAAAACAACTGAACTTACTAGAACATACTGTACTGAACTAGTAAATATTCCTTTATTATTTAGTAGCTATTCATGAAAAGATTACATTTTATAATAGGCAACACCCTTTCAATGTCCAACATACCTGTAGTTGCAATACCTACTATGACCACCATCCTACACAGGGCACCTTTAATTCCCGGAACCAAAATGAGAAAGTCATAATGGCAAACGCACCAAGAACACAGAGCAGACAACAATGATCCCATAGCCGAAAAGAAACATTGAAACACTACATTTAATTATGTTCAGGTTGTCATGGTGGCTATTTACATGAGTAAGTACTTGTATGCAATGGCAGTATCACCTCTAGTTACCAGCCTTTAAAGTCACAGAATTCTGAAACTATTTTTATGCGCAATGTAGCAACCATCTGTCCAGCAAGTCTGTGGGTGGATAGTTGTCTTTTTTTCATCTTGAAAGCTAAAACATCCGGTGAAACACTGCCTTCTACAACATTCAAAAGTCAATTCCACATTGAAGTACACCAGTTTACATCTATATTTTTTTGTCTTAAAGTCTCAATTCAGACGAACTACACAAACCTGTATCAATATAATCCTGTTTGATAGGAATGCTTTAAATAAATTAAATGAGCCATCACACAACAGCTATGTCATACTATCCAATGTAATAAAAGTAATAAACATAACAAACACAGCCCACTGATTTACAAACATACTAACTTTTTTCCTACTATGTACAATCATCATTAGTAATGTTTTGTTATGCTAACACTCTGGGCAGTGTTTCCCAAAAACTCTTAAGAAGTACTTAAGCCTAAGTAGTAGGCTACTTAAGTATGAGGGGCATCCTAGGCAATATATCAGAAATTTAAACAAGTTTATACATGCACTATTTTACCTCGCACATGCACTTGGCGCAACCATTTTATTTTCATGTGCGAGGAAAAATATTGTATGTAGGCTTATAAAAGTATTGCATGCATAATCTTTTAGTTATGTGGTATATTGCCTAGGAGCCACCTCATACTTAAAGTGATACTGTCCCATTTTTGGAAATAAGCTTATTTGACACCTCCCCTTGAGTTAAATAAAAGGGTTTTACCGTTCTCCTGTACGTTTAACCCAGGGGTCCCCAAACTAAGGCCCGGGGGCCGGATACGGCCCGCCAAGACCCTTTGACCGACCCTCCACCTCTCTGCACCTCACCATTTGAACTGGCCCAAAGAAGCAATCCTCACAGAAAAAAATTATGATAAAATATATATATATTTTTTCCTACAGTTTCATTTTCACTAACCAAGTGTGAATCACCAGAAGTTTCTTTGATAGTTTCTCTCTGTGTAATATAATAGGCCTATCTCACTGTAATGTAAACAGGCCTAGCATTTCTATTGTAGGCCTATCACTCATAAACTGTCAATCACCATATTTTTCTAACCTTTCTTTTCAATTTGTACGTGGTTATTAGAAATTAAAACGAATAACTGTGGTATTTCAAATTGAAAAACATGTGAAGTACTCACTTCTTTTGCAAATCACTTGTAATGCTGAACTATTTTGTGCTAGAAATTATGGCTATAACAGGCAGTGGCCTAGTATAAAGCCCACACGATTGATCCCGGCCCCTGATCACAGTCAGGAACGATAATGTGGCCCCCAGAGAAAAAAAGTTTGGGGACCCCTGGTTTAACCGTTCTCTGGGTATGGCAGTGCAGATTTTACCTTCATGCTAGCAGTTAACATTGAGTCATATGAGACCAGCTGGCGGCTAACTGGTCTAATAGGACTCAATGTTAACTGCTAGCTTGGAGGTAAAATTTGCACTGCCATAGCCATAAAACGGTTGAAAGTACAGGAAAACCGTAAAACCCTATTATTTAACTCAAGGGGAGGTGTAAAATAAGCTTATTTCCAAAAATGGGACAATATCACCTTAAATACTACTTAGGCTTAAGTACTACTTAAAGGTTTTTGGGAAACACAGCCCTGACCTACTACTGTCTTGGTCTAGTTGTCGTAGATTGGGAATGAACAACAAGCAAGAGGAAAAGTGGCTTCCCTCTGACACACGTAACCACTTAACACCCTTGTGCTAGAAACACAGTTTTACATGTTTACACGTCAGTGGGTAAAATTTACCTGCGTTTAGACAGATGTCACCGTGCGTGGCTAGTGCTAGGCACTGCTCTCATGTCTTTGAGTGGCTTCAGGTATACTGCACTCCGTACTCCCGCCCATGGCTGTAATGAGCTGTGTCGGGGGCAAGTAGACATGCAAGTGGATGGGCATGTCCTCTGGATCTGTCTTATCCCGAAGACCGCTGCTTTGCCCACCACCAACACCACCACTCGCACCACCACCTCCTCCACCACCACCACCACTAGCACCACCACCGCTAGCACTAGCACCACCTCCGCTAGCACTACCACCTCCGCTAGCACTAGCACCACCACCGCTAGCACCACCACCACCACCACCACAGCTGCCCTTGGAGGATACGGCCTGGCCGCGGAACAGCTGCGCCCGGCGCTCGCACAGGCCCACCCTGTTCAGCAGGATGAAGACGTCGCCGTGGAAGGCCTTGGTGAAGATGGCGTAGAGGAAGGGGTTGGCGCAGGAGTTGAGCGGGTAGAAGAGCACCAGCAGGATCTTTGAGTGCGAGACGGTGATGAGCGGGTGGTCCAGCGCCGCCGACATGGCGTAGAAGGAGATGGGCGCCATGCACAGGAAGTCGGTGAAGATGAGCACGGCCATGCGCTTGGCGATGTTGGTGTCCTTGCTGGCCGACGGCGACGGGCAGTGGGGGTTGTGCACCGCGCAGTAGATCTTGACGTAGCAGGTGCAGACCACCAGGAAGGCCAGGATGTTGAGCACCAGCACCGAGACGATGTAGACCTGGTCCACCCGCGTCTGCGTGTCCATGGGCAGGCAGATGCTCACCTTTAAAGGGGCACAAAGTAGGATTATGCTGTTTAAATAAGCTCGCCATGAGAATGTTGATACAAATCTGAATATGGTATGTAAAGCGATTTTTCGTAAGAAAAGTGTTTCCCACGACACTCTTAGCGGACCGCTCTGTCCAACGTTACATGTGGGGTTCTCGGCGGACGGATTGTCAAAGTGCTCGAGAGAATCGTTCACTTACTAATGACTCAAATAAGCATCGTCTGACTCGGGACAGTGATTAATTCAACTTTTAATCCTACATAGCGCCGCTTTAACAGATGCATTATGTTTGTTAAGTCGGTAACACCTTACTTGGTGCTGCCATCATAAGTATGACATGTCATAACAGTGTCATAACACAGACATGGACGTGTCATGACATTATGTCAATGCCATAAACATTTTATGACCATTGAGAGATATTCGGTTTTGGTAAAGACAGTCCAAACAATGCCAACTTTCCATGACCGTAAAACCTTTATGACATTGCCATAGTGTTTATGACTCATTCATGACTGTGTCATGACACTGTGGTGTCATGCATATGACGCCAGTGTCAAGTAATGTGTAGCCATTATGTCTACTTATTCATTCAGGACTTAAAGTGATACTGTCCCATTTTTGGAAATTAGCTTATTTTACATCTCCCCTTGAGCTATATAATAGGTTTTTACCGTTCTCCTATACTTTTAACCGTTTTCTGGGTAGGGCAGTGCAAATTTTACCTCCATGCTAGCAGTTAACATTGAATCCTATGAGACCAGCTGGCGGCTAACTGGCCTCATAAGACTCAATGTAAACTGCTAGCTTGGAGGTCAAATTTGCACTGCCATACCCAGAGAATGGTTGAAAGTATAGGAGAACGGTAAAACCCTATTATATAGCTCAAGGGGAGGTGTAAAATAAGCTCATTTCCAAAAATGGGACAGTATCACTTTAAGCTTTATTTTGTTTCAGACTTGTAAAAAGGTTTTATCCTTTACCTGACATGTTTTGACGGTGTAACTTCCATCTTCATCAGAGGGTCGCATAGATGTTGACATGGATTTTAACCCGTTAAGACACGGCGTTATACATTTGCTGCTACCAGAATGGCAATGACCAAGTCGTAGTGCATTACTAAAGGCCCTGTGCTATGTCATAGTATTGTAGTACTATGGTAGTTAACTTTTCAATGACTATTACAGCGTGCCACTGGAGGTATGGCATGCATTGAGGGTTTAAAGCATGTCTGAAACCAAAGAAAGCTAAAGACTTAGAAGTATTGACTGCTCACCTTGTTGTAGCTGCTGACGCCCAGCAGGGGGAGCAGTGCGAGCAGCAGGCAGAGCAGCCACCCCACCAGCATCACGCCGGCCGCGTGCGACAGCCGCAGCTTGCGGTCCAGCCGCATGGCGAAGGTGATGGCGTGCCAGCGCTCCAGGGTGATGGCGGTCAGCGTGTAGACCGACAGCTCGCTGGCGAAGACGGTGAAGAAGCCGGCCAGGCCGCAGCCAGGGCCCGTCTGCCAGTCGATGGCGTGGTTGTGGTACTCCGCGCTCGTGTGCAGGTCCATGGAGGCGATCAGCAGCAGGTAGACGCCCATGCACAGGTCGGCGAAGGCCAGGTGGCACATGAGGAAGCGCGACACCGACAGCTTGTAGCGGCTGCTCAGCAGCACCAGCAGCACCAGCAGGTTGCCCAGCACGGCCAGCAGGCTGACGAACCACACGGACACGCGCAGGAAGCCCATGCTCATGATGTCCTCGCACGGGTTGAACTCGTCCGGCACGGGCCGGCAGTCCACCTCCTCGCCGTCCTCGCACATCACGTAATCGTAGCCGCTCTTGAGGAAGAAGCTGCTTTGGTCCTCCTGCAGCCCATACAATATACGGATCAGGGAGCAGAGAAACATCACTATTACTATTTGTATTATTATTACACTTAGGTGGATTTTTTGCAAGTGGACAATTTTATGCAAATATATATGTCTAGTGTGCATTTTTAGTCTTTTCTTTTCAGAATGCATTCTGCTCATTCTGAAATTAGATGCGGCCCACACAATATACGTATCAGGGAGCAGAGAAACATCACTATTATTATTATTATTATTATTATTATTATTACACTACATTTCCAAGAATGCTTCACTGACTCAGAGTGCTGCACCACAAGTGCCACTATATTAAGTATAGTTTAGTATAAGTTAAGTATATTAACCACAAGCATTGTTTGTATGCACTCTGCCTGATGAAGGTTTAAAGACCAAAAGCTTTGCAAGTCAAGTAAAGCTTCTTTGCACAAAAAAAGACCTGAAGTGTGCAGATTGTCTCCTTTGTATACAGTCTTTTCTTTTCAGAATGCCTGCTGCTCATTCTGAAATTAGATGCTGCCCACACAATATACGTTTCAGGGAGCAGAGAAACATTACTATTATTGTTATTATATCATTGACATTTTTATTTTCACACTAAGCTGACACTTGTTATGCAAAGCCTTAAGTTTGTCTAGTGTGGAATTTTTGTATTTTCTTTTCAAAATGCATGCTGCTCATTCACACTTGATTTTTATATTATATAATATTTTATATTATGTAATATAAACTATAAACTAATATTTACTGGTCTGACCAAAATACACTAAACTTACAGACACATATGCCTATTACTGGTAATTCAAAATGTCAGGCATGGAGAATATTCACCTATTCATGTATGAAAAGTGTCCATTTCCAAGTCATAATGAGTACAGCATACAATTCGTAGTGGTTGTAAAAGATGACATTTGTGAATAGGCAGCATCAATTTCAAAAATAAATTGCTAAAAAGTTACATACTCAACTGTTCATATAGGGTACCAAATAATGAAAGAACCTTGAACATACCGGTATGCCTATAACCACCATGGATGCCAGTTGTGTAAGCTCACCCCCCCCCCTCCCCCCGCAAAAAAAAGGACAGCATTGGCCCCTGAGGACTGTCTGCCCTACGGGAAATGCTCTGCAGACTATGCCAGATTACCAGTCCAGGCCTGATGAGCTTGCATGCCCATGGGGACTCGTATCCTAGACTTTCCCCAGCTCTCTCTCCCCTTCACTTCCTAGCTTTCCTTGTGCGCTCCTGTCAAAACAAAATACACCTCACATTCTATTGTAGACTTCCATTCTATTTTACATCCAGCAATCTAAAAAATCTTTGCCTGGGGGTTCTTCAGTGTCTCTCCGAATCCCACGTCCTCCTCGTGCTGTCCGCCAAAGTAGTAGGAGTGGTAGTGGGGGCTGAGTTGGAACTCGCGATAGTCGCCGGCATCCCT
The DNA here is from genome assembly GCF_034702125.1 of Engraulis encrasicolus. Taxonomy (NCBI): domain Eukaryota; kingdom Metazoa; phylum Chordata; class Actinopteri; order Clupeiformes; family Engraulidae; genus Engraulis; species Engraulis encrasicolus. The sequence goes on along the minus strand of NC_085874.1, from coordinate 23,868,254 downwards.
GAAGATGCTGCCTTCACGCCGACTCTCCACGTCACCATTGTCGATGCGATCTGTGACCGTTGGATTGAGCAATGGCGCCACAGATCTCTTGCGATGCAGCTCGGCTAAGGTCAAGTTGCAAATGAAGTATTCAAGATATCTGCCGTGGAGGGAAGAGGAAAAGTGGACAGCAACATAATAGATTAAAAGCACACATGGTTGTGGCATGATGTGGTCATGTACTATGCAAAGTCCACAACTCCTGGTCGGGCCTTTTTGGTCACCAGCAATGCAACACAACGCATGCATTACAGTATTTTCAGGTCAATTAATCTTCTGTATTGTCTTGACATAGCAGCCCTGTGACATGCAATTAATGAACAGTCAAGGGAAAAGACCAAAGCAAAAATGTATTGATTTAATTGGTGCCAAAGTCCACATGGTGTGACGGCAATGTTTGGGTTGAACCATAATTATGCTCTTCGCAGGCAGCACACACAGATGGACAAGTACAGCACGCATGCAAAGAAGTTTCCCTCCAAGGCCCCCAACTTCTGTCGCTGACTGTCAGTGTGTGTGTGCGCAGGGCTGGACTGGGGGAGAAATAGGGCCCGGACACTTTTGGCTTAAAAGGGCCCCTCGTAATTAGCGGCACAGAATTGACTCACCGGTGAGCCCCGCACTCTCGTGGGCTCCTATTTTCAGAAATGTAAAAAAAATAAAAAACATTACAATTTTTTTTTAATTATTTTTTTTTTACATTTGAAGAGTTCAGATGCAAAACCCCCTAACTTTTTTTGTGATTAACATTATTTAAAGGATGCAGTAATACAAATTAAGGTACAGACAATGACAACATTTCAGACAGTTCTTCCACTACAATGTCCCATGAGGAGATGGTGTGGGGTTTGCCTTTATTCATTCTTGCTGTAGAGCGTTCCAGTAGTGCAGTAGTCTTAAAGTCTGAAAGCCGGGCAGAGTTCATGGGTAGCTGAGGGTTAAACCAGTGTTTTAGAATGGTTTTCTTGGCAGCTGTCAAGCCAGCACACAGAGTTCGTCTTTGAGTGACACTTAGGTCTGAGGAGTTATCGTCGTTCAGCAAACACAAATCAGGTGTTTAGGGCATTCTGTGTGGATGACATCTGATATAGTTTTAGACATAAAGTCCCAGAATCTTGATATTGGAGAACACTCCCAGAACATGTGCATGTATGTACCTATCTGTTGAGTGTTACAATGTGTGCATAAAGGACTTGTGATTCTACCCATTTTGTGTAAGAGATAAGGTGTGGTGTAGGCTCTGTGTATTAATTTAAAATAATTAGCTGATGAGCAGGGTTAGACACTGTAGGAATACCCTCCCATATCCACGTCCAGTTGGGAGTAGACCCATATTTGGATAACTCTCTATCCCAAATTAGACAGGGGGTGGTGCAGGTGTGAGCTAGTAGTTCCCCATATATAGGTGAGACAGACCTATAAAAGAATGAAAACAGACACTTTAGGAGTGGATGAGGGGTGAGGTTTTCCCCCCAAGGGACACCATAGGCTCTAAGTGCAGATCTTAACCTAAGATACATGAAATAAGATGTAAGATGTGTTTTAAATGACTGACTCCTTTGTCCAACCATGATTTGCATGTGAATGGTTTGTTACCAGTCACAAGATTGTGATTATTCCATATGGGAGACTGTTCAGTGAGTCTCAGGGAGTTGCCCATATAAGTTTCAATATCATGCCATATATTCAGTAAATTAAGAACAATGAAGTAATATTTAGTTTTTGACTGTCCCTTTGGTTTTCCGGTAAATAAGATATCTTCTAAATGGTAAGGAACCCTAACTCCATTTCTGAAGACCTGCACTTCCATATTTTTTGGGAACCCCATTGTTGGTTTGGTTTAAATTCATGTACTTGATGATACATATTAATATTTAAATTACATAAATAAAATAAAAAATATGCAATTTTGATAGATTAGTATTACATACATATGAATTATGACGTGTTTCTGGAAAGGCACTTAGGAGGTTTTGCATCTGAACTCTTCATTTCTGAAAATAGGGGACCACGAGGGTGCAGGGCCCACCGGGAAATGCCCGGTATGCCAGATGGCCAATCCAGCCCTGTGTGTTTGTGTGCGCGCGCGTGTGACTGGAGTTAATTTGTGTTCTTTTTTTTTTTTACAAACCCTCTTTTTTTCTTGAGGTTCTTGAAGGCGCAGCAGTGGCTGGGATAGGTCAGGTCGGCGCTAGTCAGTTGAACGAAGGTTTTGATTGGAGGCAGCTTTTTGAGGGCCCTCACATTCTGGGCTTTGAGCTCCCGCAGCGACTCCAGGCCCTCGCTGGGGAGGGAGGTGACACTCGTGTACGAGACGTCCCTGCCAAAAAAATGGAGAAAGAGAGCGCAGGGTTCAGGAGAGGGTCAAGATGGAGGAGAAAATGTTTTTGCTGCTCTGCAGAGTGAGTGGAGGAGGTGGAGTGGGGCCCTCAAGTCGTGAGTATGGGACTGGCTCCAAGGTAAGACTTTGTGCCTTTCCCAACAGCGCTAATTACAACTGGGGCACACAAACCAACACGACCGGACCGCATAAGTGTTTTTTTCCCCCCTTCTCATTGAAATACAACTAATGAAACTGAACTGAAATGAATTTTGCACTCGCTTTTACACAAATTTATATTTCAAGGACCACAATGGAAAACTAGCTAAATTGATCTTTTTTTGTGGTATCCTTTTGATATGTGTACAGTAAAAGGCACATGAGCAAAATGCTATTTTTTATGTTATTTCAACATGTCCTGTGTCCATAAATGATAACAAATTAAATCAAATCGACAAGATGACGTAAAACACAGCATGTCCTTTTAGAGCTTTGGAAAAACTACATGTACCCAGAAAAACAATTACGGTAATTAAGTAGCCTAGCGTTGAATGCAGTCATTATTATCAGTTAATAGTCAACCCACAGTACAGCTCATAGCCTACCCTGTACAGTACATCAGCTTCAAAGTAAATCTCCTCTGGGATATGACTGGAGGACTTATTTGCACAATCTTGTATCATTTTCATTATTAAAGAACATTTGTTATGCCAGAGAATCTCTATATGGATAGGGCTCACAGACGTAAGTTGCTTGTTATTGCCAACTAGTTGAAGTACCACCACAGCGAAGTGCAAAAATGAATGGGTTTCATTGTGCCTACAATAATATATATATTTTTCTCAATGTATAAGTTATTACCCTGAAATACAAACCCCAACTCCGATGAAGTTGGGACGTTTGGTAAACAGTGAATAAAATCAAAATGCTATCATTTTCAAAACATTCAATCTATTCATTAGATGGAGAATAGTGAAAAGACAACATATTAAGTGTTAAAACCGAGAAAAAATATTGTTTTGGGGGACATATGTACTCATTTCTAATTTGATAAATCCAACACGTCTCAAAAGAGTTGGGACGGGGATCAGTGAAATTTAGTAAACATCCAAATAAGATAAAACAACAAAGAAGAACATTTCAAAATGAATTGTACTGACGGACAATATAGGTGTCTAGGTATAAGATCATCACAGAGAGGCTGAGTCACTCAGAATTAAAGATGCAAAGGGAATAATTACCATAGTTATTACATACATTTTTGAATTCCCTTTGATTTACCACGATTTAGTGTATATAAGACATATTTTTGTTAATAAAATCATTGTATAGGTTCATGACATCATGAAATATATATTGGCTGTAGTCTCACTCTAATTCCTGGAGTGCTAGAGCTATTGAAAATTGACCATATTAAGAATGCTTAATGCATGAAAATGATACAGGGGTTTAACATTCTCCTAAGCACATGAGCTCACTTGAAATAGACCCAGAAGACATGGGAAACTGTCCTTTGCTTACAGAAGTCAGCAGAAGTTGTAGAAGTCCATTCTTTTTGACAATAATAGAGCATTGCACATCCTGTGCTACAGTGAAAATGGACCATCCAACTTGTGTTAGTGCTAGCTTCAAAAGTCAGCCTCCATGATGGCATGCGGATGCAGTAGTGCATTGGTTAAGATGTTCTCACTCATCTGTAGAGTTAAATACAGTGCTGAATGGTATAAATGGGTTTTAAACAGCATGAAAAGCCACTCATGCATTATATTTTGAAGGGAGATCTTCGATTACTGCCACATAGTAAGGTCAAATTGCATTCTCTACTATGTAAACAGTTTGGCTCCATCATAAGGACCAGCAGGTGATAAAATGGTGGGTTTTGGTCAAGACCTGTCACACTGTAAGCACTACAGAAAGGAAAACATTGCAAAACATGACAAGGAATACACCCACCATTTAAGTTGGTGAAATCATGTCCAAGATAGGAATTAATCGGTTAATGTATTTAACTGTTAAGTGTTGTCTTTTGTTTTGTTTTTAGTCTTCCTCGACATTTGCTGCCATTTATTGTCCCCGTCCCAACTCTTTTGAGACGTGTTGGATTTATCAAATTAGAAATGAGTACATATGTCCCCCAAAACAATATTTTTTCTCGGTTTTAACACTTAATATGTTGTCTTTTCACTATTCTCCATCTAATGAATAGATTGAATGTTTTGAAAATGATAGCATTTTGATTTTATTCACTGTTTACCAAACGTCCCAACTTCATCGGAGTTGGGGTTTGTATTAATACTCAGTTCGAAGCTAGTCCTAAGAAGAACTCAATTGAGTATTTTTTTTTAGATCTTTTTGTGATACTAGATTATTATACTGAGTTAGCAAGCTGAATTTATGAGGCCAAATCCATATACGTACATTAGCAGAACGCCAGTACAGGTTGAAATCTTCTGCCCTGCTGTAAAAAATGAACATCCCCCAAAATTGACAATACAGCCTCTTACATAATACCAGCCATAGTTCTGAACAGGATATGTTGTTGATTTATGAGATTTATGAGTGCAAATTGCAGTAAAATATATTTTAGTAGCCCTATGGACTGCATTTTTTTCCCCACAAGGCCTGTACATATGTACTGTAAGTATTTACTTGTTCTTCTGGTCTTCACAACTGTGCCATGTCTATTCGTGTTACTATATCATGTCAGGTGTTTATGTTTAAATGAGCTCATCTTTGTAGATGGCAGATGCTTGACGAGTGCAGAGCAAGAGAGAGAAGTACATTCAACGGCAGTCAACGGCGACCATCTGATTTTAACATTCTGGGATGGCTAGCCAGTGACCTCATGTTCATGACCTCATCCACATCATGGTCCTATGAGGGCCCAGGCGGAGGAGAGTTATTAACTTAATAATATAAGATTTCAGCAGGCCTGCATTAGCACTGGGGGAGATAAGGGGTTACAGTGCAACAGAGATGGCCAGGCATTTTGAATGTGTTCAGGAGAGCTAAAAATACTGGCTGTTAAGTTTTTTTTTGAGGCAGGGATGTCATTTCTTCAGAGCGAGAGATCCCAATAATGTTCTCTCCACTTCCATGTAAGAGCTTGTTTTTGGTGCTATTATTATGATTCCTGTTTTCATGTTTCCTGTTTTTCTCATCCTCATGATGTGCTGAGTTTGTATGTTTTGGGGGTACCAACCTGAGCTTGGTCAATGCATTTCAAGGGTTGATTATATATTTTGGGTAATGGGTATATATTTGTTCTCCCATTAAACAAGCCTGAAAAACACCCTAGTCGTTCACCAGTACAACAAATGTCCAAAGGTTAATTAGACTTCACATTCATTAGCAAGAGTGTTTTCAAATGCAGAACCTTTGTTGTTTCAAGTCCGTGCCATGCTGAATAAGTCCAAACAAATGGACAGCATAAAAACTTTCAACATCTCAACCATTCATTTTACATCGAAATCTCTCTTAATGCAAACCAAGGTTGCAAAGGCAAACTAACAACAGTACCAGTTTTATGCAGCAAAAAAAGTTTGTAACCGCATTGGACTGACCCCCTTCATCCAAGAAGACCCAATTTACTTGAACAACAACAAAAAAACTGCCAGTTTCATTTTGAAGCAGGTGCTTATGCTATTTACGGCTATTTACAGCTCAAGTGTAGTTTCACTTTGAATCATATCGCTCTAAGACACTGGTGGTTTTATGTTCTCTCTGTTTCCCCATGGGCCCATCCTGTCTCACTGCAAAAAGTTAAATGTGTACAGTTAATTCCAATGGATAGACTCATTTCATTTTCCAGAAGACTCCGGGTGAATTTGGGCTAGCCATCATTTTCCTGTCATAAGAAAATGCTGACCTAAATACGTATGTAGAATAGGGCTTGCAGGTGCCCAGGGCAGGACTGGCCATCTGGCATACCAGGCATTTCCCGGTGGGCCCTGCACCCTCGTGGGCCCTTATTTTCAGAAATGTAAAAAAGTGTATATATACGTATATACTGTATATAAAATAGGGGCCACGAGGGTGTGGGCCCCACCAGTTGGTCAGTTCTGCGCCACTAATTATGGGGTTTGGCTTTAAGCCAAAAGTGCCCGGGACCTATTTCTCCCCCAGTCCAGCCCTTGCAGGTGCCCAAACGGTTCATTGTGTGACAGCAAAAAGTCAATTACCATGTGTGTGTGGCTTTCATTTACTCACAGAGACGTTGGGCCACTGAGGGTACCAGCAAACATTCTCTCATCCAGCGTTGTTAGATATTTATTTCTTTGAAGTTCTCTAATTAGGAAGACAAATAATACATGCAGAAACACTGTTTGAGACTGAAAAACATGGCTTAGTATATGGAGTGAGGTAAATAGTAGAGATGCACCGGAACCGGATCCGGCAGGATAATAGGGTTTTTCACAGGATCCGGATCCGGTTCCAGGATCCAGGATCCGGTAGCCGAGGCTTTTCAGTCAAAATAGTTTGAGCCAACGTGATAAAAAGGGCCCACGTGTGCGAGTAGGCTATGTGTTTCAACCCTTTCGTAGGATCCGGTATCCGGTTCCGGATCCGGCAGGATCTTAAGCAGTGGATCCTGTATCCGACAGGATCCAGTGCATCTCTACTAAATGGCAAACGGCAGTGCAAACGTTCAGCTAAAATCATTCATTAAAAGCTCTACAACACAGTGGGCACTTTTTCATGTAGTTTCAGGCAATAGTTATATGAGCAACAAACAATATGTCCACAATTTCACTGACAGAAAAAAACATGGGCATTTTAGAAACTGGAACTTTTTTAGGCACACTAGATAAAATCTTTACAAGCCACAAGCCTCTTTTTTAAGCTCTTTTACAATTTGAAGTGAAATGTTCAACATAAAATATTCCACTAGTATCACCACAGGGACTTCTTTTACATGTTGCACACATATTTTCACCTTGAACCTTATAATTACACACTGGGGATGGGGCCAAGGGGAATGGTGGAGAAGGTGGTGGGGGTGGGGGATTGTGGCGTGAGGCCAGGGAAGGATGAGGAAAAGGGCTGAGGGAGCTGGAGGTTGGGGGTTATGTGGTAAGGGGAGGAGGAGAAGGGGAGGAGGTGCTGAGGCAGGAGGAGGGGTGAGGAGTAATAATAATAATAATAATAATAATAATAATAATAATAATAATAATAATAATAATAATAAATATAATAATAATAATAATAATAATAATAATAAATATAATAATAATAATAATAATAAATGTAGGTTTTGTATAGCGCTTTTCTGGACACTCAAAGAGGCTTTACAGGCCATGTAACATAAAGACAAAACACTTAAACATACAGAGACATAGTATAAGATAAGATCTTATCTTAATCTTATACTATGTTAACACTAGCGGCTGTGGCCTATTGGTTAGGGAGGTGATCTTAAAGATCAGAGGGTTGCAGGCTCGAATCCCACCCTAGCCTCTCCCTACAACTCTCCATGTATGGCTGAAGTGTCCTTGAGCAAGGCACCTAACCCCACATTACTGCAGGTACTGTAACCAATACCCTGTAAACGACTGTATGTCTCTTTGGATAAAAGCATCAGATAAGTGTAATGCAAATGTAATGAAAAAGAAGACTTTAGATGCAAAATCTTCTAAGTGCATTTGAAATGAGTTCACAAAAAACAGGCTGTATTTTCTTTTTTTCTAAATTTGGTTAACTTAAAAATCAGTCCATCTAATTTTGTTTGGACTTGACTCTCTGTACTTGATAATAACATTAAATTGGCATTTTGATTGTAATTGTAAGCCAGCTATGACAAAGGATTCTGTCTTATTGTGCTACTACATCTTATGTTGTGTTCAAATGAACAAAATCCCTTGAAGTGTAGATGTTTCAACACTCGTACAAAATACTGTATACATGCAGGGCCTGGGACAAAGACATCTGAAAGGGCCCCAAACCCAATCGATACAATATAATGAGGACCCAATTCTGGGCCCCCTGTCTCCCTGGACCCAGGACAAGTGTGACCCCCCCCCCTGTCGACTTCCCTGTATACATGTATATACAGTATATATCTCCCCATAGTATATCCAGTATATATCTCCCCCCCAACCCTCCTCCCTTTCAGTGGTCACGTTGTCACACATGAGCATGTTATCCTCCCCGTCCCAGCCCCAGTGGAGAAACGCAATTCTAGAGTGAATTTGTTCCAGAGTACTTTCTCAAATGGTGCACTTGAGCACTTCGGTGTTCATGTTTCAGTGCGTATGGCGTATTAGTTACGCACTGAAACATAGTGCCAGGAGTGCACAAGTGCGCCATTTGAGACCCAGCATGAGTGTTGAATTATTAGCTCTGCATTTTTTTCTGTGTGGGTGTACTCAGGAAGACGGGGGTGGGTTGGTTGGGACACTGTGATAGAGGCAGAGACTCGTCTTATATAATTTCTAATATGGTGTCAGGCAGACTTATGGGAAATGCGGTATGGAGATGAGGTTAAGTAGAAGGCCAAGTGGAGTGTGTGTCAATAAAAACAGAATTCGGAAATTCACTTGGGGGGACATTTTGGATTCAGAATAGGGAAACGATGACTATGAAGAAAGGCTTTCTTCTACTTTTCCTCTTTTTCTCTGAAAGTAACAAAATCAACTGGGGTTCCCTGCCCCCCAATGACAAAGGTGTTCATTAAACAAGACCTGAAGTGATCTCTCTCTCTCTCTCTCTCTCTCTCTCTCTCTCTATCTCTCTCTCTCGCCCTCTGTTTGCACAATGACGAACTTCGAGCCAAAAAAATAGAGACTGGAACACTGAGCTTCTCAAGTTTAGAGGCCTATTAGAAAGGTAATATGTACTCCAGATGTGTGAGGGACAGTATGTGTCAGCTGACACCAAATGCATTTGAAGAGCTCTTTTCCGAAACAATATAACAATCTGAAAATCGGAACTGGGTTAATGTTGCCTCATATTTCCATAACAAATTCAAACAGTAAAACATAGATGTCAAGTATTTTAACAGAGAAAGACAATATAGACACTTCATTTTTGAATGTTTTTGAATTTGGATGGGCATTAGGTTTTCACACCATGTGGTGTGTCATACTACATGACTGCATCAGTTCCTTATCGTTATGGGTCATCTTCTTACACAGTATCGAGTGTAGTCCCGTTGAAAGCGTGGCTTTGGATTTCCAAGAAGCCGTTGTTGTACAGCATGCTAACAAGGACAAAAACAAAACAAAAAACAACAAAAACAAAAAAAAACAGAGAGAAGTTGAGATGTTGCCCTAATTTGAAAAGAATATTATACCTTAAAGGTGATGATGAACAGGGCACCTTTTTTTTGGCAGTATTTCTGTGCAACGATAGGATGAGATGTTTTTTTTGGACAGTTTATCACCACGACAATTTTATAAATAGTACTAGAATCAGCAGAAGAGAAATATTGTTAACCCGTTAGGACACGGCGTTATAAATTTGCTGTTACCAGAATGGCAATGACCAAGTCGTAGTGCATTACTAAAGGCCCTGTGTTAAGTCATAGTATTGTAGTACGATGGCAGTTAACTTTCAATGACTATTACAGTGTGCCACTGGGGGTACGGCGTGCATTAAGGGGCTACTCATTTAATTTGAGGATTAGGAACCTATCATGTTGTTGCCCAGCAATATTGCTTAAAAAATTACAGTAGCCCTGTGAATCATTGCTTTCTGGTTCACCTTCTGTATCTGAATCATTTATGTAGTATAGCGCATCAGTTCCAGTGGTGTAGTCTACGTAGAACGCGGGTATACGGAGTATACCCACTTCTAAATTTCAGGGATTTCAGTATACCCACTTAAAATTGATTGATCCATTGTTTTGAATAGCACAAATATATACAGTACCCACTTCAAAAAATTCTCAAATATACAGTATACCCACCATAAAAAAGTAGACTACACCACTGATCAGTTCATAGGGAAGCAATGAAGCCTTCAAGATAATGGAGCTTTCGAAAACAAACTACAAAGCCCGCAAACAGCTGTGGAACCAACGTGATGTCTCCTACAACACTATTACCAAAGAGTATACACTTAACACGCTTCACACACACACACACACACACACACACACACACACACACACACACACACACACACACACACACACACACACACACACACACACACACACACACACACACACACACACACACAGTCAAATCCCCATGCATTTAATTTAACATTTAACATAAACATTTAATTCAGACAGGCATGCTCCTTTTTACACATAGCCAAGTGCCTGCTTGCCTGTCATCATGTGACGTGTACTTATTCAGACCAGCTTCAAGAATCCACAGTAAATGCTAAATATCATGCTGTCAGGGTTAAATTGTCAGGAAGCAAAGGCTGTGATTACCCCGTCTATGAAAGCTAGTTGGCAAAAAGTGGAAAGGCATGCACACTTCATACTCACAGCATCAGCGTTTTATTGGTTATGCCATTGAATGCATTAGCTGGAACATAAGTGATGAAGGGATTATCACCGAGCTCTCTAAGGGAATAAAACAGGTAGCTCATTAGTTGCAGGGTAGCCCTTTGAGGAATACCAACATATACGTACTATACAGTATTTGATCAGAAGTATAGCAAATTCTTCAGTTCTCATGATGTAACAAACAATCTGCAGGATTTTAGCAGTTGGTTCTATGTGAGTTTAGAATGTTTGAATGAAATTCGGGACCTACAAGGAAATATCTGTACTCCTCATGGTTACTAATGTGTAATAAGCACAGTAGGATGTTAGCATTTAAAGGTACACTGTGTAATGTTCGTCGAAATTTCTTTCCAGCACACTGCCCATTCGCAAATGTTACCTTTTTCACAAATACTTACCACCACCATCAAATTCTAAGTATTCACTATGACTGGGAGATTGCACTTTTCTTACATGAAAGGTCACTCTTCTCCATGTCTGCCATTTTGAATTTCCAGAAATAGACATTTTTGCTGCAAAACGTATTGTACTTTGGTCATGCTAGTAATTATTTCTTTTCAAATTCAGTATACTCAAGAAAAAAATTGGAAATAGGCAGCACAGTTTCAACGAGCAGCATTGCTGCATACCCTACTCTGGCCACCATCCTACACAGTGCACCTTTAAAGGAACAGACCACTCTTTTTTGATTTTCGCATATTTGCAGTATTTCCAAGCATTATTCATGAATGTGCATATCATTTTTGTCTATGTGTTTGCATTGCCCCGTTTAACAGTATAGCCAAATTAGGCATAGTAATGCAAGTCTATGGTACAAAATAAAACATCATCAAATGTAGGTATAAACCATTTTAAAATTAATATAAAATTCACCACAGTGTAAAACGGAAATTTAATTCTGTCCAGTGATGACTTTTGGCTTGATGCTAAAGATACCAGTTACTTCCAGTGATTATGCTAAGCTATGCTAATAATTCTGATCCAATAAATCTAAGTACTGAAAACACTGAGAAGAAAATAATATGCACATTCATGAATAATGCTGGGAAATACTGTAAATATGTGAGAATCAAAAAAGGGTGGTCTGTTCCTTTAAGTTTTGTGAAGATGTACAGCATTGATAATGCACACTTACAGGATGAAGTTCACAGTATTTGAGAGAATCATGTTCAGGTCAGGAAAGCTTGTAAGGCCGGTGTTGAGCAATCCCCTGCAATGAAATCATATTTGTTACCCATCAAACATATACTATCAGGGCTGGACTGAGGGAGAAATAGGGCCTGGGCACTTTTGGCTTAAAGGAGCCCCTCATAATTAGCGGTGGAGAACTGACTCACCGGTGGGCTCTGCACCCTCGTGGGTCCCTATATATCCCCATATTTTCAGAAATGTAAAAAAAAAACTAAAAAAAAACAAGACCCACCGGGAAATGCCTGGTATGCCAGATGGCCAATCCAGCCCTGAATACCGTAGGTCTATAAGTATATACAAAGTATATACAAAGTACATACATATATTTTCTTTCTTTCTTTCTTTCTTTCTTTCTTTCTTTCTTTCTTTCTTTCTTTCTTTCTTTCTTATATACAAAGTATAGACGTACATGGTTTAATATTTTCATGGTAAAGTTCAAGAAAAAGTGGAACTTGCTTCAACTTCAGGTTAACCAACTTACAAATAGTCCAGGTCTGGAAGGTACTGAAAGGCCTCAGCGTCAATGAAAGTCAGACTTTTAGCGTTCCTTATTTCTCTGTGTAAAAGGAAAAAGATTGGAATATGAGCTTCAATACTTCAAAAACCCTTAGCACACTCAGCCATCTTGCTCAATTTATACGGGCATTCAGAGCCACACGTTTCCTTGGCAGAAAAACAGCAAGTCAGCTGCGTTCTCAGCCCCCATGTTTTCGAAGGCTCAGTACATGGGCTCTCCTCACTTTTCTTACATGTGTATCAAGTCAAGTCAAGTAAAATCAAAGTTTATCTATAGAGCACTTTAAAATACAACAAGATAGCTGACCAAAGTGCTGGACAGGCAGATAAAAGGACTTGAGGACCCCTTAAAACACACAAAGACAACAACAGAAATCAGAGTGTGAGAGTATCAGCGTGTGAGTCGCACACAGCATTTCCATCCAAGCTGCGCTATATGAAATAGTGAGCGCAGCAGCTAGGTTTCAATGCTAAGGCCCAAGCCAAATAAACCAGTGATTTTGACTAATGCTAGCAGACAGACCTATATCAGCTCGAAACTGTTGACCAAGGGGAAATTGCTTGTAGGCAAACGGAGGTAATCTGTAGCACGTGTCGTGTGCTTAGGCTAGCCTCAATTATGGCCTTATTAGTGTGTTTTCATTGGGTTGCCGCGGCAGAAGCTAAGCTCCGGCGCAACAGTAGAGTCTTCTTTTGCTGCCATAACCTGTGTGGTAGTATAGACACCTGTAAGACAGCTGGCCTCCTCACACGCACGCACGCACGCACGCACACATGTGCACGCACAGATACACACGTGCAAGCACAGACAGACACCCACTCTCATGAAATCGTTCGCGTCAACAGACACAGACAGACAGACAGACAGACACACAAACATAAACACACACACACACACACACACACTACTGCTGAAATTACTATACAAACACACAAACACGCAAACACACAACCCCCCAAACACACTACTCCAAAAACCACTCTAGTCAACAAGCTGACTGGTATCCTGACCATGTTGAGTGGCACTCTAAAACTCAGCCACAGAAAAAGACGAGGAAAGGAGGAGACAAAAACAAACCCTTCCTCTCCTGCTGTTGCTATAGTATCAGCTGAACGATGCTGTTGTATCACATGGATGACGGGAAATGTTTTCCTGTTCCTTTCTTTCTTTCTTTCTTTCTTTCTTTCTTTCTTTCTTTCTTTCTTTCCTTCTTTCCTTGCCCACGCTTCCAGGAAACCTGAGGAATTGAGACTTCATGGGTAACGGAGGCGGCCTGTGCTCTAGACTAGACCCCCGGGAGCAAAAACTACAGAACCATCTGGACGCCTAGTTGTCACTGTCCCCTTTTCAGTCAGTCTGTCTATCTGCCTATCTGTTTTATTCTGCTTAGACCTCAGCGTAGCGTAGGTAGGACAGAAGAATGCACACTCTTATTAGTCGAGTGAGTCATACAATCAAGTCCCGGTCGTATGGTAAGTTAATGATGATTAAATCCCAATGAAAGAAAAAATAAATCACCTGAAAATATCAAGAAAGAAAGAAAGAAAGAAAGAAAGAAAGGAAGAAAGAAAGAAAGAAAGAAAGAAAGAAAGAAAGAAAGAAATTGCATTTACATGTGAATTGTTTAATAATATTTTTTTTTTCGGAAATAGTTCGAACTCACATGTGAATGATTTTCGTTAGATTGTGAAAGGAGTGTTGCTCCAGCCTTGTCAATGTTTCATCCACATTAATGACTCTAAAAAGAGGAAAACACTTTATTAAGGAATGCAAAATACAAGTGACAAGATCAAGTTATAAAAAAACCCCATCAAAAACACTGAAAAGTCCCTTCAGCACAGAACTGGAACTTACAGTAAGACAGTTCAGAAGAACATGCATCACACGCTAGGGCTGGGCGATATGGGAAAAAACTACATCACGATATGGATTACTTTATATCACGATATCGATATATATCACAATATAGCACAATTACATACATTTTCAGTTATTCGCTTTATTTGCTCTTTATCTTTTCATATCGCAAAACAACCTTTCTTTGAAATTGATCTTTTTCTTCTTATTTTTACCGTTACATGAACTTATAATGTGTATAGTGGCAACATGAAATGTAATCAAATGATATTCAGTTGTATAAAATTGATAAAATTACTATCACGATATAAACGATATAGGAGAAAGGTCACGATATACACTTTTATATCACGATAACGATATACTGTATATCGTCATATTGCCCAGCCCTATCACACGCCCTTAACAATATGTTTATGTCATTCCCGGAATCCCATCTACTGTAAGTTACGGTACCTACAGTCCTAACTGTACCTACACTTGATGAGACATGATGAAATGTGTGGCAGAGGAACTCCTCCATTCTGTCTTGATCGATTTCCAAGTGATAATCAGCCTGCCGAGTATGTCACTCTACCTAACCACTCTGTTGAAAATTCAGTTCCAACTTATCTTTGCTGTGTTATGATAGGCGTGTGTGTGTGTGTGTGTGTGTGTGTGTGTGTGTGTGTGTGTGTGTGTGTGCGCATGCATGCACAGATGCATGCACTTCCAATATCATGTGTGTGATTCGAATAGTCTTGGGAATCCAATCTAGCCGGCTCCACCCAAGCACCTTTACACTTCAGCTAGAGAGCATGTCTGCCTCTCCATGTGCTTGTCTAAGTTTGTGTTTGTGTGCACAGTAGGTGCACGTGTATTTAAGGAAGGAAGGGAGAGGGATAGAGAGAGAGAGAGAGAGAGAGAGAGAGAGAGAGAGAGAGAGAGAGAGAGAGAGAGAGAGAGAGAGAGAGAGAGAGAGAGAGAGAGAGAGAGAGAGAGAGACATAGGAGGCCTCTGAGGCTGGAGACAGACAGAACCCAGCAGTCCTTTCTACCAGTGTTGCCAGAAGTGTCTGATCAAATCCCGCCCAAAAGGTTCTCAAAAACCGTCAAAATGTGTTTAAATTCCGCCCAATTTCAACAAATTGCACTGACATCTATGGGCACAAAACTGCAGAAAAAAACGCCAAATGGCCAATTTTTCCTGTTTGTTCCCCACAGACGGCCATCCCAAGTAGCTCAATTGGGCGGGTACCCGCCCAATCTGGCAACACTGTTTTCTACCTCTGAGTCTAGCATACCAGCAGCAACACCCTGACCCACTGGGGGCCACTTCAACATTCCATTTTTGGGGGGTTGTCTGTCAGGAATGTATTAGCCATTCCAGCGGCAATTAGCTTACTTGGTTTGGGTTTGATGCTAAACAGAAGCTGTTGCATCTCAGGTACCACAATGGAATAACGTGCGTGCGTTCGTGCGTGCGTGCGTGCGTATACTATAATTGAACATTTTCCCTCTTACTTAACAATGCAGTGTTGACACTATTCTAAAAATATATGGTCCCAATCAATTTACAGTTATCTCAACTCCGATTGTTGAATTGAACTGCTACATTAACCCATTTTAGCCAGATGATTCATATATGTTGTTTGACCTTTGGTGCCTAGAGCGACATAAACGCTACATTCAGGCTCTTGAGATTTTAGCTTTTTCAATAAAAATGTGGGTATGTTACAGCTGAATGAAGACTAATGCAAGATGAGGGTCTTAGGGTTTAAATGCAATCATGTTTCATGTTTTTATGTGTGCATCAGAGGCTGAGATATTTAGGTTTGTATAGGCTGAGGGCAAATCTATCAACAAGGGCTTAGGCATTCAGCAGGCATTTTTTTTGCAGGTGCTTTAGGGCATCAATGGGTTCACAAATGAATTTAGATCATATGGCCTGTGTATGGCGTAGCAGTGTTAATTCAACACTCAAAAGAGTTGAAATTAACACACTGAAATCCAATGGGACAATATATTCTAGACATAGTGTTGAACACTGCGTTTTTTACTGTGTGTTTTCCCTGTAGACTTTTTGATTACTAGTGAATGGAGAATGCTGTGCAGCAGGTGAATAGCCGCTCTTCCCTGGCTAGCAAACAGCACTCACATTACACTACAGTATGTGTAGTCTAGGGAGTAGTGCAGAATAACAGCAAATGCTTGTAATGGCTGACGGTACGTTGTCAGAGTGTTTTTTAGGCGAGCCACTATTGCCTCACAGTTAATGCAACATTTGGAAAAAAAAAATGTTTAACTCACATGCTGGAAACATTCACCAGCTCAGCAAAGGCATCCTCTGGAATTGATATCAGTTGAGTGTCATACAGCAACCTGTAAGGTGAAAGAAGGAGGAAAACGTTTATTTGTACTGCAAGTACCACTAATTAAGGGATAGATTGGTTCATTATCACACAGTGAGCAGACGGAACGTCTTCTGATTGGCTGAGGAGGTGTCTTTTATTCCCCAAGAGCAGGGCACCTATGATCTCATGCTTCTTTTCTAACTTTCTGGCGAAGTGCCGTTACTAATTCTAAACTGCAGGTTGCTATGGCCAAGACCCCGTCGTTAATTCTATCGCATTTGGGTGTCAAGCCAAGACCCCGTCGTTGATTCTATCGCATCTGGTAGTCAAGTCAAAAACCCAGTCGTTAGTTCTATCACATTTGGTTGTCAAGTTGCCCCGACGTTCTGCGCGTGTCCTTACATGCCTCCAATAGAGGCGCGTCTCACTAGATTAGGAAGTGGTGCCCATAGCAATGTACCAAGCGCAGTGGTTAATCTACTTTCTCACGAAGCCTTAGATCAACATATTAATAAATTAACACTTAAATGCTGGTAACCGGGTGATTACCTGAATAGCGGACTTCGAGGTGTCCCGATATCAAGGGAAAATGGACTTGGCGAAGCGAACAGCCCTTCGGCTGCGCCGTCGGGCTGTTAGAACGCTCCGCCTCGTCCATTATTTCCCTGATATCGGGACACCTCGTTGGCCGCTATTCCATACATAGGTTCTTCCACGTAATGGATATATTATTAAATTCCATTAGTGAGTGTTTTTATTTTTACTTCATTGAAATGATCCTCAGCACAGCAGATTTTTCCAGGGGGTGGGCAATGAAAAATAATACAATAACAATGAAAATGGTGTATTATACCTGGATTTATTTTGTTGATGAAAATGTAGTTGATTTTCCACAAAATTAGCACTTTTATAGATGGGACATGTTTTTTCAAGAATCATTGGTACTAGGCCTACCGTATGCCCATTTGGGATGTGTACACGTACTGTATTTCTCAACGGTTTCTCACAAGTAATGCCTGGTCGCCCCACTATCATCTCCCTGATCCACACAGTTATCCACGTTCATGTGCAAAGCATAGTAATCTCACAATGATCTCTAGACGTTGTGATTTGGGTTGCAGCACCATATTTTTGCCAGCATGATTTTCAGCCCACAAACAGTGGAAGAATAGTCACCATTCACCAATTAATGACTCAGGATTCGCTACTCATGCAAGAAACCCATCTACTGTACATATAACGTCATTCTTCTGTTTATCAACTACGCTAAGTTACGCTAAGTTAGCAACTACGCTTACGACGAGAAATGCACCCCAGAAGAGATTACATCTGTGATGGTAACCAGATGAGACTGTATGAGGCATTCTGTGCTAAAGATCCCTGTTCGTTTACCTTGACTGGAGCATGGGGAGCAAAGCTTCAATAACGAAGTGGAGTCAAGTTCACACAAACAAGGCCTGATCTCTGAGCTCTTCACAGCAAACCTTCCTGAGCAATCTCCCTTTCTTCTCTCTCTCTCTCTCTCTCTCTCTCTCTCTCTCTCTCTCTCTCTCTCTCTAAGCAATGTCTCTTTGATGTGTGTGAGGAGAAAGGTTTGTCACAGAAACACTGGATGAAAAAAAAACGTCCAATTGAATAGATCTAGAGGTGCAGCCAAAGCAAACGTAAACAGACTCCTCACCCCCACCCCTACCCCTCTTTCTCTGTGTGTGTGTGTGTGTGTGTGTGTGTGTGTGTGTGTGTGTGAGAGAGAGAGAGAGAGAGAGAGAGAGAGAGAGAGAGAGAGAGAGAGAGAGAGAGAGAGAGAGAGAGAAAGAAAGAAAAAGAGAGAAAGAGAGAAAGAGAGAGAAAGGGTGGGGATACTTTCTCCAGGATGGAGACCTTCAAGTGGCACTTTTGACAGCAAACAGCAGAGGACATCAATAACCTCAACAAAGCAATCGATCAATGTTACTGTTATTCCACTGCCATGTTGAATCTGGTGACTATCGAATAACCAATTGGCCATCATTAGCCCACAAGCACGCATCCTCTGAGGTCAGAAGAGGATAGATATACATGTATCTGTTTGTGGGCGATGAGGAATATGCCAAAGACATGCATGGTTGGTCAAACAATGGACTAATTCACTGTTGAGAAATTGGCTCTACTTGAGAGGAAGAGACAGAAACGGTGCGTTTGAGTGTGTGTGTGTGCGTGCGCTTACATGTGTGTGTGTGTGTGTGTGTGTGTGTGTGTGTGTGTGTGTGTGTGTGTGTGTGTGTGTGTGTGTGTGTGTGTGTGTGTGTGTGTGTGTGAGAGAATGTGCATATGCGTGTGCAGATGTTTGTGTGTGCGATTGGGGGTGGGGGGTGGGGGGCTGGGAGTGGGAGATGTATTTAAAACAAATTAAATCAATCACCATGACACTGAGCAGATGCCGTCACCTGACACCCCAACGTTGGCTACGTGGGACACTTTAAACCTCAGTTCAAATAATCATAGCGAGTTTCCCTGGCCTACGTGCGCACACACTGTGTGTGTGTATGCCTGTGTGTACTTGCTTGCCAGCTCACAGACCGACTCAGAAGGCTTCTTTTCGGGTGGGAATTACGAGCAATTTGTCATCCAAGAAGGAAACAGTGAGAGCAAACATGTCCAGCGCGTCGGTTTGAAGAGAGGCTATGCCATGTCTTTTACAGCCGTTGAGTCGTAGATAGGCCGACACTGTGTGTGCAGCCTTCCATGTGAACTCCAACAACTTCAACAACTCTTACTGGGGCCCCTCACTGCTCCACCAATCAGCGCTCACTCACCATATCATATAAACCTGTGTTCCCTTGACTGGCCATCTAACTGGGGTACAAGTATACCTTTGGGGGTACTAAGATTAATTCTAAGCGGGTTAGTTCGTAAATCTGAGTCTGACCCGCATGAAAGTAATTGTTTTGTGTGTGGAGCTACAGTAAACCGTCATGTTACAATTTTAATGTATTTCTTTTTTCCCCCCGATTTTTTTTGGTCTTTTATGACAGTTTGAGAGGTGGACAGGAAGCGAATCGGGAGAGAGGTCTGCAAATGACCCGGGCTGGCAAGACGAGTGCCCTACCGGTTGGTCACGGCAGGGCACATTTTATATGTATTATTCATATGATTCTAAAGACCCCTTAACTCATTGGCTGCCTTAGCCGTCGAATGACGTCATTTTGAATAGTGACGCCCCCTGCCTTCGACGTCGTTCGCCGATAATTGCGTTTTTTTACAGCCACGCCTTGAGGACGGTCTGACCTATGTTGTGTATTAATTTCACGCCTCTAGTCATGTTCTAACTGTTCCTGTAGGTGGCAGAAGTGTCCTTAGGAACAGTCAGGGTAGGGCATTAGCTCACATCTAGAGGAAATGTCAAGACAAAAACATCCCTTTTTACTATTATAATCTCAAAAGTAGCATAGCAAAATCATTTTTGAAAGTAAAGCACCTGTGACAGTAGTCTACTTTCTTGCCCTCTGATTTTAACACAGGTATTCTACTGATTTTAGTGTCAGAGCCTGACAAAAAAAAAAAACTTCCTCTCATGACCGAAATACACCCCCCTGTTGCCATCTAGCTAGTAGGCATTGTAACTAGCTTGCCCAAAATACACCATGTTCAACCAGAGATGATCTGTGTGGCAACTGTTTCATTTTGGATAAGTGATCAGCCTACACAACATCAGGATGATGCGTACAAAAGATCATCTAACAGGAAAATGCACAGGACTAGTGGTCACCTCAGTTGGGAATGTTTGGCTATTGTTTGCTACGCTAGCTAGCTAGCACGAAATCGCTAACAACTTACAACTAAGCCTAAATAAAGGAGCCTTGGTAAGTCAACCATTTTTACTCATTCTACAGTTGCAGTTATGGATCTGTATATTATGATCAGCTTACTGTATCATCAAAAAGACAGGGGGGTTGCAGATTCTTGGAACAGAGCAGGCTAGCCTTTGTGTCTGGTCAGATACATTCAGCTCACATGAGAAAGCATTGCACTTAGCCTCCTTCCCCACTCCAATCGGCTTGTGAAATGTTGGATATGTGATCAGTACTTTATCAAAAGAAAATTCATTGAACAATATATGACAAGATCACTATAGCAGAAACATGATGACAGTAATCATCAATCTGCAAATTGTCCGCTCTGCCAAAGAAGCAGCAGTAAGCTAAGTTGTGCTGCCTGCCTGTCTCCCAGTTCACACGGTACAGGAGGAAACAAATCAGCTGTGATTTGTTCCCCAACGAGAGGAGGACAGGCTAAACAGAGGGACAGTATTTCTGTGAGTTTAGTATTTCACATGAGTTACATGCACCTGCTGTCATGATCCATTGTGCGCGCCAGCAACAAACCAAAACACTCTTGTTTTCAAGCCCACCCCGTTATATTTCAGTACATTATTAGGTTGAAAAGACCATACAAACGATCTTTTGTTCTGGCTACAGATGACAGGAGACTCTGTAATAGCATCTGATAGGTTTGGAGTTGTTAGGACGGTGTCATTATGAGCAAAAACACTTGCAATTATAGGTCAACTTCAAATGGCGTTTTCTCAGCTTTTTGGCTAGAAAGCAGCATTTTGGCGAATTCCACTTATTTTCAACAGATGATTATGAAAGAAC
Source organism: Engraulis encrasicolus (assembly GCF_034702125.1). NCBI lineage: Eukaryota > Metazoa > Chordata > Actinopteri > Clupeiformes > Engraulidae > Engraulis > Engraulis encrasicolus. Next base: position 23,846,903 of record NC_085874.1, on the reverse strand, counting down.
GGAAAGGGGTAGAGAGACACCGTTTTTTTCTGATGACAGATGAGCGTCTAATCTGTGTTTTGATAGGTATGGTGTTGACATAGACACAGAACTCAATTTTCTGTGAGCCTCCAAAAAACACCCAAAATGCTGAAAAAGCTCTGGCACTCTGGGTTACTCTTTTATGAAAATGGCTGGCAGCCAATGAGTTAAGGGTGGTTTATGCCTCGAGATCAGCGTCCCTGCGTCGTGATGCAGTGAGCCGCGCAGTTAACGGAGTGAAGCCCCCCCCATCACGCAGGTACTCTGGGGCACCTCCCCAAAATTGTGTCTCGACGCAGGGAGTGATGCTGACAGCGACGGCGTGAAGGGCGAAAATAGGTCTCTGATTGGTCCTCTCGACCAGCCTGCTCTGTCCTCGAGTCGAGAATAAGCTACTTCCTTGTTCTAACCTTCGTCGGTCTGGACTGTGAGGTCTTCATTAAATAAGTTGCCCGTGCTTTGTCGTTTCATTTATTAACACGAACCAAAGACAACACGTGCGCTTGCAAGTTACGACGCTGACGTTATTTGGACAGCTGAACAGTGTTTCCGAGGTCGAGGAAACATTCCACTTCGTCCTCGACAAATGAGTCACTTCTTTGTTCCAAACTACCACGGTGGCTGCCAGTGCAATCAAACATGCACGTGATATAAAGATTTAATGTTTAATTTTCATTGTCGTCGAGTCTGTGAAGCTAAAAAACAACCGACACGTCTATACTAGGTTACTCTTTGTATTGAAGGCAGTTTGAGCGTGGAATGGCATTGCGCAGACCGTGCTTCAAAACAGGGCATAAATCAAAATTAACTGCATCATGGCTGCGACAAGCTCACTCTGTGGCACTGGTAGGAAGCATAACCCGCTCTTTAGGCTACAAAGTAAAAAAAAAAATGAGGTGTCATTATTTCAGAGTTAAGTTATATACAGTACAGTAAATTCAGATAGAGTATTTAGCAGAGTTAAATTACAAATAACAATGAAATCGAACGTCAGTGTAAAAGTCTGCATGTGGACAGTGTAATTTCAGTTCAACAGCGAGATAATTATCACATTCTTGTGTCAATGGGTACACAGTGTGTTGAGAAGAATTAACTCTAACATTATTACACTGACCAAATATTAAATTAAACACCATTTTAAGTGTGGCTCAAGGCTATCTGAAAAGAAAATAAAGGTCCGCAACACTGTTAAATGAGCATTTAACAGTGTTGCGGACCTTTATTTTCTTTTCAGTTATCTTACGTTTGGTCCAGCACCTGTGCCACTGATGTGCGCCCTCATTCTTTGACTTTCAAGGCTATCTGAAACAGAGTTCATTTCAACTCTTCTTCTGGCATTTTTACTGTGTATATTTGCCTGACAGTTCTGTTAGAATTATTTCCAAGGAGTAAATATCTCCATATCATGATCTGAGACGCCAACTTGTCTGTCTCTCTTTCGCTTTGCATTCTGCAACTAAATCAACCGCTGGCTGTGTTTACAAGGGCATCAGCATCTTTGGTGGCAACAAGATTAAAGAGGAGAATGTCTTAGGTCATGTGGAGCATGAAGCGTGTAATGCCACATCCTGTTTCAAAGAGTGCCTTCAGTCTACTGGGCTAATGAAATAAGCCTTCTGTGTCAGGCAGAGGAAGTCAAGGTGTCATGTATTTGGCTGGCATACGGTTTATTTACACTGTGACAGTAGCATCATAAAACAAAAGTAGGCTACCTACAAAAATAAAATTAATGTAGAGGTGCAATTTTAATTCCTATTCACAATGTGACGCTTTGGGCATGGGCTGAAAACAATTGAAAAATCAAATCAAATCAATTGTATTCAGTCCATGCCCAAAGCGTCACATTATATAACATAAATAAATAAACTGTGGTAGAGACACTTCTCCTTTTGCACATCAATCCATTGAACTACTCCTCAATCTCTGTTCTCAGAGCCATTTTTTCTGGAGTTAAAAAGGAGGTGGAGTTGTAGTGTTGTTTTAATGTCTCATAGCCTGAAATGTAAACACAAGCCCACATTTAGCGTTTTCTGCAGGGAATGCAGTCTAGTTTTCTCCCTAATAGCGCCTACATGATGTACTTTTCCCGTGGACGTTTACAGTCGCCATAAATCAAATGTTTTTGGAACGTATACAGGAGGCATCAGTGTTCTTTTTTTCCCCTCTCTGTGTAATAATCCCTGGCCGTCTCATAGCCTGTACAGTACTGGCCGTTGACAACTCTCAGGCAGGAGGGACTGTGCGCGGGGACCGTTTAAGACAGCAATTCTACTGGCCTCTGCTCCACTCCGCTCGACAACTCTCAGCCTTTGAAGCCTTTTGGACGCGATGCTGTGTTTTCTTCTTGCTCTCTTTTTCCTAATTATTCACAAATGGCCGACTTTCAAGCGTGTTTGAAAATGTGCAGCAAAAAGGTAAATATTGTATTTGAGAGCATGAGCCAGGCTGGGCCTCTGTTTCTCGTGGAGAGTTGAGGAGTCACGCTATACTGTATGGGCTTTCAAGAGTAGAAGCACTGTGGCACTTTCCTTTCCACCCCGGCTGCCTCTTCAAATGCAACTCTGAGACTCTGTTTTGACTGCCTGAAGAAGGCCTGAATGCCGAAACACATTGGGGTCTTTTAAATGTCTAGAATGACTAAGCCAATAAAGGCTTTTTAACTTTTTCAAAAGGAGAGTGCCTTGCATTTTCTTCAGTTTTGCAACTCTGAGACTTTTGTACACACATGCATGCACACACGCACACATTCACTGTAAATAGACTTAAAAATATTGAAAATATTTAAATATAAAACATTGACCCTAGTGCCTGAAGGTGCATGACGCAACATTCAAGCTCATGAAATTTGAATCTTTTTTATTCAACTATTTTGGTGTAGAATTGAATGACAGAGGAGAGTCTTAGCATTTATATACAATTCATTTGATGCTTTTATGTTCCTCAGAGGCTGAGATATTGAAGGCTGGGGAACTCTAATCGTGATATAAAACATTCATCACGATTAAAAAAAGAATTTATCTAATCGCGATTAACATGATAAATCGTGACAAACCTTATTAATAATTACTCTTCTACAAAGATGAGCAAAATGATGAATAGAAGGAGATTTAAAAACTTGTCTAAAATGAGAATGTCTGCACTATATGTATTGTAGACAACATCATAGTATTTCACACTAGGTTACTGTGTTTTGTATATTTTCACATTCTGTGCAGCCAAGAAATCAAACTAACCCTGGTCTTGTGGACAACATTAGCCTGACAGGTCAGGCCATTCAGTTTGAATTACTTCGTAATCCACAAATGGTCTGATTCCGCTTCTCTGGGGAGGGTTTTCAGCCGGTGTTCAGACAACCGGCAGTGTTGCCAGATGTAAAATGCTGAACTATCGTATCAAAATCTCAAATTATCGTTTTTGGTGCCTTTTGGGGGAAATTATTGTACACGAACCAAATGTTTGCTTATGTCAACTGAAGGAAAACTCTGAAATTATCATATAACATGTGATTTTGACAGAGGACAAAATGATGTTACAAATTATTGTACATCTGGCAACGCTGACCTGTGTTATCGGGCAATGAGCGAACGCACTTGCGGAGCATAATAACAAACGGCAACTGCCAGCGATTGGTCAGGGCTCATTTCAAACCAGAGCTGAGCTCACTTCTCCCGCCCTTGTGCTCCAGGGCACTGAGGACCCAGACCTAAAATGAATTACGAATTGTAATTAATGTGATCTGGTAAAACCATTCTAGCACAACATGGCCAGGTAGGGTGGTAGGGGGACTATGCAATAAAGCAAGTGAAAGAAAGCATATCCCACCGTAGAGGCCAGGTGCATAACAATCAAAACAAATCCAGTAAACAGGTTAAAAAGGTCTGCAACATTGCTTGTCTTCCCGGTTTGTCCCGCACTGTGCAACCCATGGTGGTGTGTACAGCGTGGAGACCATGAAGGGCAGATTACATTTCTGCCTCTGCGTCCTTTGGCTAACCACTTTTGCCGTTCTGGTGGTGATCCGGATCACGAACCGGAACCAGGACATTTTTAAAGATTCTGTCAGCAGGATACTCAAAAACTAATCAACTGTTTTGGACGAAACTTTGTGGAGCTGTTAGTAATGACCCAAAGAACAAGTGATTAAATTCTGTTGGTGATCCGGATCACCAACCGGAACCAGGACTTTTCAAAATATTCTTCACTATCTAGACGCCCCCTAGTGACCAGAAATTGAATTGCGGGAACAGCACTAAAACAAGGCTAAAAGTCTTAGGGTGTAACATGGTCAATTGTATCAAGCAGCTTCCTTGGCGGAGGTCTGCGCTCTCTGAGTGCTTCTAGTTTGCAATGCTATTTCCCATTGCCAACTTCTGAAGTTGCTAACTGGCTAACAACTAAGCTTTCGAGAAACGTGCCTCTGGATGCCCATCAGGCCCAGGATACTGGGCAACATTGGGTTATGGTTCCGGACAGACAAAACCGGGTCTATTCTGGGTGCTGTGTTGCTTTCTGGGTTATTTTTATCTGCGGGAGACGGTGGGTCCTTTCTTGTCTGCATCCCCCCTACACAGGGAGCTAGGAGAAGACCGAGTGAAAGGAATGCACTCCTCTACAAGGGCCGGCCCTGGGCCTTGCGATTGTCTAGCCAGCTGAATTGGCGCACCGATTGAAGCTAATGTCTTCTGATTGGTGACTGCTTGTTCTATGGTGGAGTAGAGAACCGGAGAATGGAAAGGTTGAATGGATGTGTGTGTGTGTGTGTGTGTGTGTGTGTGTGTGTGTGTGTGTGTGTGTGTGTGTATGTTTGTGGGTGCGCGCCTGCCGTGTGCTAGGTGTGGGGATGCAAGTGGGGGGGAAGTGCAGGTGTCTGTTGAAATTTGTTAAATATGGCAGTGGGAGTTGGGTACTTAAGTACAATGCACAAGATATCAAGGAAAAGTTTAGAAAGCAATACTCATGATAGTGAAAAAAAAACAACTATTAGTAGCAAACCCTTGGAGATAGCACAGCCTCATGGGATAGCTTTATGGTACGCTGCACAAGAAACATACACAGTAAAAGATGCAGTGTTAAATCAACACTTAGAGAGTACTCTGGGACCAAAAACACTGTAGAACATGTTAAATGCACTCTCTGAGGGTTGAATTAACACTGTGCATTTTACTGTGTGCCGGCTTCACGTGCATATGAGGGAGGTGGACAAAGCCAGCTGAGAGATTTCAATCTGGCTAGACCTCGCCCTCCTCAAAATGACATATGGTACAGTGGGTGTACGGTGAGGACAGGTAGCATGGCGTTGGCCGGGCACAGGACAAAGTTATCTGAAAGGGCCCAAAACCCAATGCATATGTGTATATGGGATTAGCCCACATAATGAAGATCCTCTTGGACTTTTTTAAAAATCAACTGATGTTCCTGGGACAAGATTTTTTTTTTTTTCATTTTTGTTGAGCATTGCACCCTCCAAAAGCGCTGGTTGATTTTGAGGGATGGCGCTCTACATTCTTCTTCTTCTTCTGATATCTTTTGATGCATACAAAGTAATTAGGAACCAATGCTGGGCCCCATTTTACCTGGGCCCAGGACAGGTGACCCCTTTGTCACATTCCCACCCCCCTGGCCACCACCAGACTGCCCTGTGTGTGTGTACGGGTGCTGCAGGGAGAAGGAATTCTACGAAATAACAAACCCTTGGACTGGATTATGGCTGGCATTAGCGGCACGCGGCGTAGGAAACATACCCGCGCTGCGCATGGATTGGGAGACAGCAGAGCAGGCAGGCTGCAAAGACAGCTGGGTAATAGCCCTCAGTATGGCAAAGCCCCAAGTGGGAGCCACGCCTGGTTTTGGATGACTACTCACACAATCATCTACGTGTTCCTTCGGTTCCTGTGTTCTTTGTCGGTATGAAGTCTGTATGAAGGGATTTTCAATAATAATTCTGAATTTCAAGGGGCTAAATCTATGAATTGTTTTTCATGTAATATTGTCATGTAATATTTTCTACCTTCACAGGGCATGTGATCAGATATATGAGATTGAGTTGTTAATATCATTTTTTATAGGCCTTTACCATGACAAGGCCCCCCATATATCAGTAGATTTCAGCCAAGGCCCTTCACAATCATAGTCTACATCTGTGTGTCAGGGCTCCATTCGGATATATCACTGAGAAACATATAAGCTACATTTACTCCCATTGGGATGTATAAAATAATAATATAAGTACATTTTTTGTTTAAGTACATTCAAGATTTTTTTTATTTTGTTTTGCTATATTTTTTTTCTTCCAACTTACCGCAGACCCCTTTGCATCCCTTGGCGGGCCCCACTTTGAAAACCACTGGTCTAGATCACCTCCCAGTCAGCACCCTCCACAAAACAAATACTGTGCTAGGCAGCAACGTTGCAACTTCTGTTCCTTTCAAAATTCAAAATCTTCCCTCCCTTCAGCAGCGTGAGTGGAGAGCCATAGAGAGACAGTGGTTCTCTGCATAAGTGTTGGCAAAGGATGTGCTCAACTTCTTGGAAAAACGAAAGTCTTTGGGTGCGCGATAAAATGTATCAACTTAAGGAAGAAAAATCTGCACTCACAAACTGCGTCTCATTATTTATTTATATTACCACCATCAGCTATCAAGCCTTCATCAGTGCGTGGTACCTACTCTGCATAAGTGTTGGTAAGCAAGTCAGCTCTGCAATCGCAATGGCTTAAATAGAGTGTAGTGTAGCCTATTGTATAGTGCATAGTGCAGCCTATCGTTTGGCAGTACAGACAAATGACAAAAATTGTTTCAACGCGATATTATTGAATTAGATATCGGTTGACAGCGATATTGTTATCGCAATATAAATTCGATATATTGCTGCACAGCGCTAACACACAGCACTTTGAAAACCACTCGTCTACATCACCACCCACGCAGCACCCTCTTCAAAACAAATACTGTGCTGGGCAGCAACGCTGCCACTTCTGTTCCTTGGCCAAACACAGACAAGTATCACTAACTACCTAAGGATTTTTAGGAGGAGGGTACTTGAAGAAGAGTGTAGCCTCTTACTGCAGAAGGGGTCGCCGGCAACCCTATTCACTTGCTGAAAATACCTAACTACTTCATAACAACATTGCTATGGCATTACAGAGAGCCATAGTGCTGCGCTTAGGGGTTAATATTGCAAGAAGCAATCTAAAATCTTGAGTTATCTATCACCATATCAGTGTATCACCAGCAGAAAGGCTTAGGACAGGGTTGTCAAACTCAAATTGACTGTGGGCCAAAATCAAAATCTGGAACGAAGTTGCGGGCCGAGATAAGCGGCAAATTCCCACCAAATCTTAATCTTTACATTTAAAAATGAGATACAATCATGAATTTAAATTAATCTCCATTTCTATTTTATCACTTTTTCATTTCAATAATATTAATAATAATAATAATATTTCCCTACCCAACACTTTAAGTTCCCTTTCAAGTAAAAAGGGTTAATAAATTATTATAAGCAGCTGTTTTTGGCTTTTTTTCCCCCAAGACAGCCCAAAACTGCATATTTCTTGTTCTACACCTGGCAACACTAATTGCTTAGTTGTCGTTGTACACCTGGCAACACTGATCACTAGGACCGCATGTTGCTTGCGCAGCGCTTGACTAGCGAGTAAACACAGTGGGACAGAAACGGAACAGGGGTGGATTTCTCGAATCCGACCAAAATTAGCCTTCGGACCAAGTAAGTCCGAACGAAGTCCGACACAACAACTAACCAACAACTATGATTTCTCGAAAGCCTCTAACCAACAAAGTCCGATGTAGGTACGAAGTAAGTCCGATGAAATTCCAACCAAGTAAGTTCAGACGCACGATGAAGTTGTCGGAAATGCTCGGAGTGTCTCGCCTCAGCTCGGGTGCATTTGTCGCAACGCAGTGACGCTACCACAGTGCCTGTCAGTAATTATCCTACATCCCTATCAAAAGTCCACAAGTCTTTGTCAACACAATCATGTCCCCGAATTCACCCCTTCAACTTCAGTTATCAAATGCGACATTACAATCCATCATGCATTTTTTTTTTTACTTACGTTTAGTATTAATATTAACATTGTACAACCTACCACTAATTTGGAAGCACACTTGGTGGGTGAGTGGATGAGTGAATGTCGGAATATCATACACGTTTGCCATTTCCTTATTGGTGGCGTGAGTTCAATCCACGGTGAATAAAGTAGCCTAGCCTAATAACCACCCATCACATCTTTTTTTCCCCCAGAACGGCAAGCGAAGTCATTCTCACGCTCATAGGCAACGCAACACTTTCAACAGGTCATGGCCACGCAGAGTAGACAGTTTAATGCTGCTTGGAATGATAACTGAAATTCCACACGAGAATTAATAGAACATATCAGGATGTTTATGTCGTTTCCCTGCCTGCACGTCTTTACGCGCAAGGTATTGCCGTTGTGCGTAAAGACGCGGAGTCGGGAATGGAAGGATGATGTATTGGGGTAGGGCCATGGAAGGGGCCGCCAAAGTCTCTAAACGTGACACATTCAAAGTCGGAGGATACCTGTCAACACAATAATATCTCCAAAATCCACCCCATTAAATGCAGTACGCGTAACCAAATGTCGGCCTACACATCACTATCGCCATCAATGACTGAAGAGCAATGGTGAAAGGTAAGCGCGAATTAATCGCGGCTGCGTTTTCAGTGTCTGTGACAAGATTTCGACTCCCTCATTAAGATACATTAAGCGCAGGTGCCTATTCCTCTGCGAAACTGTTTATCCGCCCTCTCTATGTGCGTAAAGTGGCCGATCTATGCGTGCTGTACGCGCGTGTGGAGCTGTGGCATCCGAGAGTCTTTGCCTCGCGGCCACGCACGCAGTCACCAAGTAGCCTAACTGACTTAGTCCGGGAGCCGTGGGGTTGAACCCAGATTTCTTTGATAATGTTTTTTTTTTTTTGCTTTATCTGATAGATTTTAGGCAAGTCTTCAAGATTTCAGAGGATGCCCGGTGATATCCCTTGAGCATTTCCAGATTTTGAGCCTTTATTGTCCCATAAATGCAAATTATGACAAAAAACTAAAGACACCTAATATTACTGTGAATAATGTTACAAAATGTACCAAATTGCTTATATTACCTGAAACACATTCACATTGGACTGCCTTAACACTGCCCTTATTGAATATAGGGAGGGGTGTTATTTGATGAAAATGTTCAGATTCAACTTTAGCCCAGATTTTCTAATGCTAAAGCCCGAAAACCCCCCCCTACCCCAGAAATTACTTTTTAACCCCCAAAACGCCTGTTTTTGTGCTAATTGTGCATAGTTCCCAATGTTTTATGAGGTACAGAGTAAAAATATATCCATGCTGGATCATCTAATGGCATTTCATGTGGCATGCCATGCTGGAGGTGTATTTTTAGCAAAAAAAAGTCAAATGTCAAGGTCATATTCAAGGTCATCAATATGGTCTTAAATGCCTATTTTCTACCATTTTTCCATGGTTCGCCATCTTTTATGGAGTGCAGAACAGAAATATGGTCATGCTGGGCTATTGACTGGTATTTCATGAACCATGCCATACTGTAAGTGAGCAGCAAAATGTGTAGTGTCAGTCCTACTTAAGGTCAAAGGTCACGAAAATTGTTTAAAATGCCTATTTTTTATGTTTCAGTGTAGAAAGTTAACTAAGGGCACTTAAATGGCTACTTATGTGGTATGCCAATATTTTACACAATGCAATATCTTATTTCTAGGTTATATTGAGGGTTAAAGTGATCAAAATTGCTTAAAAATCATGTGAACTGATCATGGAATATAGCCTCTTTGTACAGATGCGCCCACCTACATTCCATGATCAGTTCAGACCCAATCAGACTTTGCTGGAATGACTCAACTACATCATAACAACATTGACATGAGAGCCTTAGATAAGAGATTAAGACTTGGTCATTACAAATTTGAGGACAATAAGGTTGAAACGTAGGCTCTGCGAGTTTCTTTTATGTCACAATGATCAGTGTGGATCACTTTTGTGATATCAGCCTGTCCAGTTAGGAAGCAACACTGTGAGTCCATTTGACTACTGTTGTGCAAATTTAACAGTGGGTAGAAATGGTAAAGGTAATATAAACAAGCCCCAAAACAGTTATCCTGTAGGTGGTGGCACAGCCTATCTCTCTTTTTCCATCCTTTCTGGCTGTTTTTTGGTCACATGCATGTTTTCAATGTCCCACCCCTGGAGTTACCATGGGTTGGTGTCTATCATCCACTAAATTTGCTCAGCTGTTATTCATCCAAGATACCATATCAATGTGTGCTGTGAAGAAGCAGAGTGTCCAGAGCATGGACGAGATGTCAAGAGACATGCCGTTACACCAGGGGACGTATAGGAGACTAGAACGGTTTTAAAACTTGGAAGTGGGATCACCATCTCCTTCCTTGGGACAGGTGGCACAGGAAAAGCACTGCCAGAGCCCTGAAAAATGAGGTTTGCAGGGTACTGATGTGTATGTTTCTGCTCAACTGGTCAGAAATAGCCTTCGTGAAGTCTGTTTGAGGGCCTGGTATCCACAAGTGAAGCCTATGCTTACAAAGAGACAAAGAGCAATTTGCATGAACCAAAAAACATCAAGAAAGGCACATTCACCATTGGTAACATTGATGCTGTTGTTGTTAATTGTTCTTCACATGTGAAACTTCAGTTATGATGGAAGAGGGTATTGGCCCTGAATAATAAACACACATTACACATTACACATTACGCTTTTCTAAGCATTGTAGCAACATGTAGATCTGATTTGAAATTGGTGCGATGCACATAAAGTTAACTGATTTATCGTTTTCACTTGGGTCATCCAACTTGCTTGACCTTTGTCTCTTAGGTCCCTTTTGTTCTTTACACCACATTATTGTGACACATTAGCAATATTTATGATTAGAAAAGTCAAGAGCTAGATCAAAAGTGTGTGAATATTACAGGTTTATTCATTTTGACATTTGTTTGAAAATCGCACCCCCCATCAATATTTTGTAACCTTTGACCTGTATTATGACCTTGACCCATTGTACTTGCATAGTTCAAAGACCTAAGATCATTAAATGGACCATTATGAACATAATCTGTGTGTTGCACTGGGTCAGCAACCCAATGACAATTTTTTCCTTAAAAATCGATATTTTGTAACTTTTGACCTTTATTATGACCTTGACATTGCACTTGCATATTTCAAATTACAACTTTGATATGCTATGCCACATGTAAGACCATAAAATTGCTAATATGGGAAATAATTAGTGCATTGTACTGGAACAGCAGTTGAAAATCACATATTTTCCCCTTAAAAATTGATATTTTGTAACCTTTGACCTCTATTATGACCTTGACATTGTACTTATATAGCTCAAAGTTCTACTGTGATATAGCATCATACATTTTAGACTATTAAATGGGAAATCATGAACATACTCATGTGTAGTTCTTGGATAACTGTGGATAAACTGACAAAATAGGCGAAAAACGCATGTTTTTGGGTGGGAAAAGTAATTTCTGGGGTAGGGGGGGGTTTTTGGAAGATTTTTTCAAAAAAATTACACAGCGGTGTTTCAAACATGTGGTAGCATCAGAAAATCAGGGCTATTGTGGTATTTGGTATTTACACCCCCCCCCTAATTGAAACAAACCCAATATGGGGTAATAATTAACCCTTTCATAACAGCAATCCCACAAATAAGGCGAGACACTGTAGGTGAATAGGGTATTTTTTTTAACTTGCAGATATCAATATGAAACTTTATCAGATGATTACTCGTATGAATTGGAGAAAAAAATGTATTACAAGTTTTCTATATTTTATGTTTAAATATGCTAATTAGGCTATTATCTAATTAAATATGCACTAATTTGCATATATTTTGATGCAATGAATCTGACCACCTGAAAATGCCAGCTTTTTTATTTTGTTAATATCGTACATACAAGATTATTTACTGTGGTTAATTGTGGTTATCTCCTTTTGTTATCCAGGTACAGAGAAAATACTGCTAATAACCTTAAAAAATGCGATTTCGGCCTATTTTTATGCATTTGGTTATATAAATCAGGTCATGAATGACAAATCAACAAATGCCTCAGTAAAAACATTCACAACATTGCTTAGAATAAGACTGTAAAGTATGGAACGAATTGTGCATTATGAGATCCTGCATAACATCACATCATGACAACATACATGACAACATCGCCGGTAGGTAGCCTACCACAAATAGCCAACATAAAAGAACCCCCCCCCCCCCAAAAAAAAGAACAACAGAGTGTGGGGGGGTAACTGGTGAGCAGTCGTTGGCTGTTCCAAAAGATGAGTAAAGAAATGACATACATCCAGTGTATCCAGACTGGTATTGAATGATCACTTAAATCCATAAAGCCATCAAATAAGATCTGTACATGCATTTAAATTTACACAGAAAGACCTATATACACTGCAACATACAGTACCGCACGCTCAGAGACAGTGAGAGAGAGAGAGAGAGAGAGAGAGAGGTCTAAACATAGGAAAACAGCTATACATTATATATAGGCCTACTGTTGAGTCAAAAAATTAAGTCAATCCAGTGTATCCTGACTGGTATTAAATGATCACTTAAAAATCCATAAAGCTATCAAATAAGACATGTACATGCATTTAAATTCGCACAGAAAGACCTGTCTACACCTATACAACATACAGAGTCCTTAACACCTAAAACACCTATAGCCTATATTATATACACTACACGCACACGCACACGCGTGCACACACACACACACACACACACACACACACACACACACACACACACACACACACACACACACACACACACACACACAGTAAAGCTCACACAACATTGGTTCGGCAGCATCCCAGCCGAAAACATGCACAGAAAATGGTGCAAGGCACACTGTTTACAGCACAGCTACATTTCTTAGAATTGCAGGGGCTTTTACTCTTGCAACCACATCTGATCATCTGTAAAATGTAGTCTGGTGCCACTTTGAGATTTTCTGGAACACTTATTGGTATCAGTGCTTTGTTGCATGGGTCTTTCTTCCATCCAAATGCTTCAGGAGATAGTTCAGGTGGAGTGTGAACCAATGTCCTAATGAGCCCTTCTCACATTCTCAAGAAATGCCTCTGTTGTTGGAGGAAGAGCAGCCAGGTTAGGTGAAGATAAATGACCTTTCCCATTCTTTTTTCCCCATACCACCAACCTTGTATGTGACATGCTGATACTGTCTGGAATGCCATAACACGCCAACACAAAGTTAGTGGCCTCACTGGAAAGTTGTTGGAATGGTGCCAGCACATTACCAATTGATGTTAAGTGATATCCAGCTTTTAGGGTCTTGATAACAGAGCCTTTACCAATACCAAAATAGGATGCCGCAGTGTCACACCCTGATATGGCATGGGCTGGTAAAAGGTCAATTACAATGTCATTTTTTGGATTTACATTTTTAATTTTATCTCTTTCCATGTTAATACGACCACCACTGAAATTATGTACTTTGTAGGCAAACAAATAATCAGCCAAAAATTATGTAATTATTACTTACAATTTTTATTTTGTGTTACAACAGCACAGGAAGAGTAAATAGCAATGTATGAAATAGTGAAATTCTGTGTTGAATTAGTAATCCTTTCTGGGTATGTCTGAGCTGACACCACCAATATTCGCCTAAATGTTACATATTTCTGCTTGACAAACAGCTAGTTATGTAATTGTCTGACATTTATTTGGTACGAGGACACTTTCTCCACTTTGATGTGGCAGGCCTACCACCCAGAATGCTCTATGGTTAATCATAGTGCAGTTATGAAGCTGTCAAAAGCTTGTGGGCTATGGCTGCAGCGAAATCAACATGAAAGGGTTAATATCTGAAATTGGCACATCACCCACTCTTATCCTGATGGGTAAGTGTTGGACAACTACAAACAGCAAAACCAAACAACCCACTATGAGATATAAAGCCACGTTTGGCGAAATGTTGGCCTTTGTGTCTCCGACTTGGAAAATCAGGCTTTTTGGGTGAATGCCCCGCCCCCAAACATGCATGACCCCACCCCCACTGATGTCCATACCTCACCACCTGTTCTTATACACATCCTACCATGTAAACAAACACAAAATAAGTATGGTATAGGGTATTTGGTCAGCATAACATGAATTGGGAGCCAAACACTGTTGTAATCTATGGCTGCAGCACATCAAGCATAAAAGGCTCAATATCTGAAAATGCTCAAGGGATATCACCGGGCATCGTCTGGAATCTTAATAGGTACACCTTAGGCAACCACAAACTGCAAAGAAAAAAACTTTATCAGACGAAACTAGGTTCGGCTGATATTTGGCTTTTGGCTGCCGGACTGACTGCTTTTCACCTGCATTTTACAAAGACACAAAACGATGGCCCAATTTACACACAGAGAGAAAGAAGGACGAGCTGTGTTGTTTTCTGATCCTCCTGACTGTACTACTGACGGACACTTCGTGCGCCATGGGCCATGGCGCTATTTGGACTGTGCGCTCACTGCCGGAACAACATTTGTTTTAACAGTAGCCTATTGGCCGGCTGCTTGTGACAGGCTTGTATTACAATAGTAGAAGTGAAATGAAAAGAAGAATATTATGAACACTATGAAATAAGAACTAACGGGAAGAAGTGTCCAGTTCTTGTCATCACGCTTGCCTTTCAGAGTGCCTTTCCATTACGCACTGTTCCAACAGGTAATGCAGTTGCATAATGTCCATTTTTGAACTTGTTGTAGCCTACGATGTAGTTTGGAGTTCTTGTAGACTAAGGCATAGCCTACAATGCAAGGAAAACGAGAAGGATCACCGCACATTGGTGGCCTTTTTGAATAAAGCCATTTTTTTACATGTAGCCTATTTCCATGTATCCTATGCTTATCCTATTGGGGTTTAATCAAAATATACTGATTTTTCCTACATGTGTGGAGATAGGTGAGTGGTTAAATATTCTGCATTCAGACGAGATGCTGCTTTTGGTGTGGTTTCAAATCCCGATGGTAGGCTAATCAAACAAGGTCATTTTATTGGAGCCGCTTTAGGCCTAATTGATCGGTGGCCGTGAAGCACGATTGTGGAACATGGAATTTCCTACTATATTTGGACAATATATATGTTTAGATGCGTCCAGCATCTCTATAACAGGGTCTGTCCGTCCGTCCGTCCGTCCGTCTGAAACGCTTTCATTGAATTTCCGTCCGTCTGAAACGCTTTCATTCAATTGTTGTCCGTCTGAAACGCTTTCATTCAATTGTTCCTTCCTGTGGCCACAAGGCGGCAGACTACGGAGCGAATGCGTGCAAGCATAGCCTTTCTATACTAAACCGGATGCTAACGTTGGCGAAAAGTAGCCTAGCCACAGGCTAACTGACAAACGTGAGGCCAACAACTCAGCCGATCGTGATGTACGCCACAAATAGACCAATCGACCTCATATTTAGACACTACAATGTTGATTTCTGCCTTCGATTTTCATCAGTTAAGAAATCTAGCGTCGGATTAACACATTATTAAGGTAGTAAAGCGAGTTGCCGCCATGTTTGTTTTCCAGAATCACCCGGGTAGAGAGCTCACGTGCAGCATTCTGGGTAATTGAGTTTCACGTTATTAATGCACAAAATGCGTGTTTTTAATAATAATGCTGCAGTGAGTTTAAAAAATCAAACCAACTGCCATTTGGAAGGGCAATGGTGCTTTTCGTTGCGCTCAGAGAGAGTACAGGAGAGAACGCGTCTTTCGTAAAGTCGTGTGCATTTGATAAACTCTGGCACGGAAGTTCACTGCTTTGTGCCTTGACGGTGAAGCTGGTATTGAAAAAAAGTCCATAATTCACCTAAAGGGTCAACCCATAAGCGCATGATTCACCCAAACGGTTTTATTTATTTATTATTTGTCGATGTTTAGATTCTTTCCCACATGCACATAATGCTGAAATGGCGTGACACTAAAGGTTGTTAGGCCTAATAAATGTCTGGTAATTTGTAACGTACCCTACTTCATCTAGACTATGTGAAATTTCAAATCATAGCCTATGGTTCTTTTCCAAAACCAAGAACGATGATAAGCTTATTATACCCTAAACTGCAAAAAATAAAGCTATGTCTCGCCATTTTGCTGCCTTGCTGCCTGCCACAATATTTGGAGTGTCCATGATGACCAATAAACAAAAAGTACATCCTCGGGGGGCGTTGACAGGCTAGGAGGAGGCCAGGGGGGCGTTTGTGGGGGAAAATGGCATAGTTGGAACTGGCATAGAGGGACGCATCTGTTGTCCACCTGTCGGCCTTGTTTCTATATTTGAACACTGTTGGTGTGATTTTTTTTCCGCCATATTCGTAACATGAGTAGACATTTTGTGTAGTATGGGTCAGGGGCTTGTGCACTTGGTGGCAGTAATCGATCGATGTTGCTTGAACTCGGCCTGAACCCGCCCCAAACCCACGAGCAAGAGTGACGTGCTTCCCAAAACAAAGGTGAACTAGCTAACCATGCTATTCGTTCCAATTCCGACAGTAGTACTAACGAACAGCCCCTACTTCGTTTTGCAGCAACACCTGAGTCGTTCGCTCCAGCATCGGACGAACGACTAACTACATTACTTGTAAACATTGGGACTTTGTAAGTCCGAACGAAGTGTTCCAGAAACAGTTTTGTCGCACCTAGGTCGTTAGTTGCTACCTTAGTTAGCAACGATGGTTTCGAGAATCGTAGCCCAGACTGAAGAGACACGAAAACAAACGGATTTACTTGACATTGTGTGAATATTTTCTTTGAATTAAAGGCCAAATCTAACGTAGAATGTATTTTGTCAGGTAGTTTGTGTCATATGGCGATGTATTTCGCTCCTATTTTGCTCCCAAATCATTTCAAACAGCAATGTAGCAATGTATCTTGTCTGCCCATTGCATTTTGCAAGCTAGGCTAAATTAGCCTCAATGGCAAAACTCATAAGCAGCCTTAACAGCAGTCCTGCACACACAGTTGGGATGGTAATTAAATACAGTTAAGAATCTGAGAACTGTTGTAGCCTATTAGAATAGCCTTTTATTTAACTTTGTGAGATCAAATGTAAGCTAAGTTAATTGAAATGTTCATCATGATTCATCCATGCCATGTGGGTCCTTCATTAGGCTATGCTTCAATCTCATCAGCTTCTTTAGCGCGATTAACCAATTGTAGCCTATTGCTTCAATCAACATCTTAAATTGTGTTGACATTTCCAAGTGGAAAAGCAACAGTGGACTTAAATAGCAGAGTGAAATGAATTGTGACACGAAGTATGAAGTTCACGCACATAGCCTAGTATGAACAACAAGAACAACAACAAAAAACCATCTCTCATCAAAAAGAGAACCTTGTGTAGGTGAAACCGAGATCACGTTTTTTTAACGGTATACCGCCCAGCTCTAATACAACACAATTTTTTTGAGAGAAAAAAATCATGCCAAACGATTCAAAATCTTCCCTCCCTTCAGCAGCGTGAGTGGAGAGCCATAGAGAGACACACAGTGGTGCTCTGCATAAGTGTTGGTAAGCAAGTCAGCTCTGCGTTGGCTTAAAATACAGTGTATTGCGCATAGTGTAGCGAGCCTATCGTTTGGCAGTATAGACAAATGACAAAAATTGTTTCAACTCCATATTATTAAATTAGATATCGCTTGACAGCAATATTGGTATCGCAATATAAATTCGATATATTGCAAAGCCCTAACAAACACAATCCAAAATCACGCTCACCCTCTTCATCCACATTTCACACTGCTCCCATCTGGCCGCAGGTACAGGACACTCAGATGGCAAGGCGCACGCTTCAGTGAAAGCTTTGTTCGATCTGCTATCACTGCAGTAGCCTCTTACTGCAGACGGGGCCGCCAGCGGGCCTATTCACTATGTGCTGAAAATACTCAACTACATCATAACAACATTGCATCTGGCCGCAGGTACAGGACACTCAGATGGCAAACTAGCACACTTCAGTCTTTGTTCGATCTGCTATTACTGCACTAAACAACCTTCCACATTAACCCTATGGATCCTCCAGGTAATGTACAGGGGTTGGACAAAATAATGTGTGTGATTGTTCCAAATGCTTTTAGTGCCTTCAAGGACTCCGGAGCTCTCGAGGCAGCTGACGACACTGCTGACGAGACAACCGAGTTCTGGTGACATTGCGTTACCAAATGTTCACGCCCACTTCCCCCGAGTTTTAGGTCGGCTTTCTTGGGATTCTCGACATTTTGAACGAGCCATTTCCCTCAAATTAACTCCAACTAGGTGACTGGGAGTGGCTTGATTGGCAGAACCTGACCCTTCAATCAAGCCCTATAAAAGCAGCAAGATCCAGTTGCTCAGGAGAGGCTTAACTTATAGCAACTACTGGCTGTTGCCTCTCCAGACATGGGATTGTGGTGTTTTTGTATGACTTGGATTTTGTGTTTCTTTATGCTTGGATAATGTCCTTGTCCCACCAAAATTGTAATGATCAATTCGTAGCCCCTTAATGCACGCCGCACCTCCAGTGTCACAATGCTCTATGACTTGATCATTGCCATTTTGGTTACAGCAAATGTATAATGCTGTGCCTTAACGGGTTAATCTGTTACTTGAGGCTCTCCGTAATGTCATAGCAATGTTGTTATGATGTACAGTTGAGTCTTTTGTATGTTGTTATAATGTATAGGCCTAGTTGAGTCTTTTTTTAAGAGCTGATGGACCGTCTGCAGTTCCATCTACACAAAGAGGCTAGAGCAATAATAATAAGAACTTTTGTCCTTGGTCGCTCTGAGCGATTAATGAAGGAAGTGAAGGACAGCACTCTTCAGATTTTCTCTGCGTAGGCCTATTCAATAAACAGAGAAAAATCTAAAGAGTGCTGTCCTTCGCTTCCTTCATTCATCAATATGAGTGGGCCCAGGCCAATGAAAAAGCTCACTCTGATATGCAATGGCCTACTATATGTGCAGGCACATTTGAACAACCATATAATGGGTAAGAATATCTGTAAAATTTAACTGAGTATTGAGTACATGCATACACAACGTCTGTACACTAATATATATATATATATATATATACAGTATATATTGGCTTGCAACTTTGTTCTAGATTTTGATTTTGAACCTCAGTCAATTTGAGTTTGACACTCCTGCTCTGCAGCCTGGCAGTGAAGTTGTGTCTCAAAGATAACTACTTGACTACTTGATGATCTGCTTCTCTAACCTCAGCATGTAGTGTATTCAAGCAAATTCTCCAGTGCCTTTATACAGTTTGGTGGCAGACCAGCAACTGAAGTGATGGTACAGGTGGGGGAAATTGAATAAAGAAAAAAATTCTAGAGCGCCATCCATTCAAGTTATACAATAGTTTAGTTTAGTTTATTTAGTTTAGTTCAACAGGGACCATGCACAATACACATTGATTACAGAAGTAAAAAGATGGCTTGTGCCAGATAATAGCTATATAGCTAATTTCCATCTGCAGTAACCTGGACAGGTAAAACAAATATTAAAATACAGTAACATAAACAAGATATAAACAAGTAAGCACATCCATAGGCCATGGGTCATAAACCACCCCCCCCCCCCACACACACACACACACACACACACACACACACACACACACACACACACCACACACACACACACACACACACACACACACACACACACACACACACACACACACACACTAAAATGGCATACAGTGTGAGTCATATTTAAAAAAAAAACCACATGATTAATGTTGACAAGACTGGTTGGTTAATATCCATTTTTTCACACCCCTTGAGAAGGCCTGATAATCAGTAATACTTTTTAGGTTACTGGGTAGACTATTCCATGTTTTGGTTGCCCTGAAAGAGAAGGCTGACTGAGCTAAAGCAATTCATCGGATTGGGAGACTACAATCACCCCTAATGGTGGATCTTGATAATCTGCTCATCAATTCAGAGTAGGGCTGAACAAATGTTCTTAGAGGTGGGGGTGCTGCATTGTGAATGATTTTATGGATTAGCCGCAGATCAGAAAATTGTATGATGTTTTCAAGGCTGAGCATATTATACTTGCTCAGTATGGGACAATGGTGGTACTGAAAAGATCTTCTATCTAGGACCTTCAGGGCCTGCTTGTATAGTGAATCAATAGGTTTTAAGACAGTCTTGTTGGCCTGGGACCAGCTTGATAAACAATAATGCAGGTGGGACATAATCATAGCATTGACATAAGTCACAGCAGCATCAATACTCAGAAAGTTACGGATATGTCTAAAATTTGATATGCTATACTGTACAGTATTACCCAGCTTTTTAATGTGTTTCTTAAAACTAAGAGTAGAATCTAAGGTCACACCTAAATATTTAAACTCATCAACATTATTTAGCTTTGTTCCATCAACATATAGTTGATAGTATATAGAACAACATTTAGTTTAAATCTATTGTAAAAATACATTGTAACAGTTTTGTTGGTATTTAGTGTGAGACAGGAGGTTTTTAACCACATTGAGGCCTTAGTTAAAGTTTGAGTCAGTTTATGAGAGAGAGAGAGAGAGAGAGAGAGAGAGAGAGAGAGAGAGAGAGAGAGAGAGAGAGAGTTTTTTTTTTTAAAGGATGTTTTTATAGCACTGCTTTATACATCTTGAACCCTGAGTTCCCTTGGTCCCTTTGTCCAATAAGAGGCACTTCACTTTCGATGTGTATTCATAGAGATTGAAAGGTTTCAGGGACCCGAAATTCTGCTGCTGTTTAAGCTCTGACAGAAACCCCTAGGACACAGTGATTACCAAATTGTGGGCCGGGGGCCACAGAGGTATTCCAAGTGGGCCCTGAAATAGTTTACTTAAAATCCTACTAATATTTGTTGCCGTGTCACTGTTGGCTGTTTATTCGTGTTGTAACCTATTGTTTATTTGGCCAGAGGTGTGCCCCGAACATTTGAGAAAATTTCAAGTGGGCGCCAAGTTGGAAATGTTTGGGAACCCCTGCCCAAGGATCAGTACTAATCCCTTGATTGTATCATGCCATTTATTATTTAGGCTACTTTAAAAAGGCAAAGACGACAGAAGAAAGCAAAAGTTAAATGAATAAAAAGATAGGGTAGGCCTATAGACTAGCCTGGGAACTCCCATAAACTACACAATCGTTCCGATCTGAAAGACACTTGTGATTAGGTCTGGTGGTAAGTAACCAGGCAAGGTATCGTTATTTCCCTCTAAAATGACTGTTCTATTGTTATTAGGCCTATAGGCTATATGGTTGTTTTTGTTGTTGTTTGTTGATGAGCATCATCATAGCCTAGTCAAGTGTAATGTCATAGTTAAGAATGAAAAAAATAGGTAACACATAAACTTTAACTTTATAACCTTAACCTTTTTATGATTTTAAGTATCTGTACTAGGCTGTAAACTGCAAACACCAAGATGCAAGCAAGATCACAGGATTAAACACCAACAAACAACACAGGCACATAGCCTACTCACACTGTCTCCGTTTCTGGAGGGAAGTCCGGGATGAACTCTAAATATACGCAATCAGCCGTGAAGTCCATGCAGACGCAAAGTTCTGGACATGTTGAGTTTTCATCATACGACGAAGTTGGTGATGCAAGGAGGATAACCAGCAGTGGTGCGAACTTGTACATCTCTGCCCGTCAGTGGCAAGTCACAGCAGAAACTGTGGCCTCTAGGATACTAAAAAGTAAGGCTGCACTTTCGCCGAAACATATGCTCTGTCGTGTAGGCTATTTCACACATAAAGAAATGAGGCAAGCGGGTTGCATCCGTGGGATAACTGAAAAAAGAACCTCCGCTCTTCTGCTGCTGCTGCTGCTGAAAGTTTTCCTGCTGTCTGACTGCATCTAGGCTACACATGTGCGCCCCTTGGCTGTGGATTCCATGTCAAGAACTTGTTGAAATCTGGATCCTTTTGCGTGTTGAGGTGCACTGCGTCGAATATGACGCTCGCCAGTCTTTTAAGATCTTGAACGTCTCTGTTGTAATGAAATGATTTTTTTCAGGGTTTAAAGCAAAAGCAACAGCAGCAGCAGCAGCAGCAACAACAACAACAACAACATAATAACAAAATAATAATAATAATAATGATAATAATAATAGGCCTAATAATAATAATACTACTACTCATAATAATAATTGTTAATATTATTAGGCTATTATTATTATTATTATTATTGTTATTAGGCCTATTATTATTAGGCCCTATGCCCTGCAAAGTGCATCACATGCAGGAAAAAAGGTAGCCTGAAATAGACTAGGTTTGTGCAAAAGGAAAGAACAGGCTATAAAAGCTTGAATGGGTGATGAATCTTTGCTTTCATGTAACATTAGGCCTATCATGTCCTGCGCACTCTGTATTTGTGAGTGATGTTGGCTATGATGTCCTCTTTTGAAAGTCGCTTTGGTTATAAAGCGTCTGCCAACTGCGATGTGTAATGTAATGTAATAATGTCCTAAAAATGTGTTTTCTTTGTGTGCGCGTCAGAGATTCTTTAAGTAGCCTATATCTCTCTAGGCCAGGGGTCCCCAAACTTTTTTTCTCTGGGGGCCACATTATCGTTCCTGACTGTGATCAGGGGCCGGGATCAATCGTGTGGGCTTTATACTAGGCCACTGCCTGTTATAGCCATAATTTCTAGCACAAAATAGTTCAGCATTACAAGTGATTTGCAAAAGAAGTGAGTACTTCACATGTTTTTCAATTTGAAATACCACAGTTATTCGTTTTAATTTCTAATAACCACGTACAAATTGAAAAGAAAGGTTAGAAAAATATGGTGATTGACAGTTTATGAGTGATACAATAGAAATGCTAGGCCTGTTTATATTACAGTGAGATAGGCCTATTATATTACACAGAGAGAAACTATCAAGAAACTTCTGGTGATTCACACTTGGTTAGTGAAAATGAAACTGTAGGAAAAAATATATATATATTTTATCATAATTTATTTCTGTGAGGATTGCTTCTTTGGGCCAGCTAAAATGGTGAGGTGCAGAGAGGTGGAGAGCCGGTCAAAGGGTCTTGGCGGGCTGCATCCGGCCCCGGGCCTTAGTTTGCTCTAGGCTATCTCTCTGTGTGCGTGGTTTTATTTTCCTGAAGGATGGTGTTCTACAGCAGTTCTACAGTTTTTTTTTTTCATTTTAAACCAACATGTCTTCAAGAAGAGCAAAATAAAAAATAGTCCTAATAACAAAAACGAACAAACAAACAACAACTACAATAACAACAAATAGCCTATATATAATGATGTAGTTCACTGCATCTTTATTATTACCGTTTTTTTGTTTTTTGTTTTTTTTTAACATAAAACTACAACTCCCTTTCCCTTTGCGCCGCCTCCAACGTTTGTTTTCTTCCTGTTTCAAGGCGGTCAGTTTAAGTTGCCATAGCAGGGAATAGAGTAGGATCTCAACTCTGCAGGTGCAAAAGCTTGGGAAAAAATGTTTCCTTTTTGCTAACGTTATTCCCAAGGAGAGGTAGGATTACTTATTGGAAATCCTTTATGCACCGTTTTGTTTCAGAGTTGGCGTTCATAAGGAAGGCATTGACTACGAATGGAGTTGAAACAAACTTTGATTGCTAAATAACGGATTGCTAGCTTGCTAATAATGCAATTGCTAATCAGCTAGTGTACAGTTGCATGGTGATTTCTTTGGCTTATCATCAGAGCATTCGATCACCTTTAGTTGATATCTATTCGTGTTTGCCCATATGGTTTCTAGTATGCAATGTTTTTTGTAACTGCAACTTGCTCCTATTTACAACAGGACATGGTGAAGCTTTCCAACGCGGAATGTCACATAATCCTACCACTTACCTATTGGAAACATGTTATACGACGATTTCTTGTTCAGCTGCTGTCATTGTTATAGTTCTAATAACAAATTAAATTGTGTCCCACGTTTTTCGACCAGGGAGGTTGTTGGACAGAGCCACTGTTCCCCGTCCCATCACACACAGTCACAACACTGTTGTCACCCAGATGTCTTCCCCTTTTGGGACATGGAGTCCGACAGTGGATCTGACACTTTCGACCGACCAAGGAGGTATCACTCACGGGGTAGAGAACCGAGCCGAGGGCGCAGTCGGGACAAATGTGGCAATGATGGCACTTTTTCCGAGAAACTTGACACACTGGCTAATACATTGCAGGTATGAAATCTGTAGGCTACTTGTTCTCAGAACACTTTGTGACTGACTAACGGCGTGGCTTCCAGCAGTGCAGGCTAAAAAGTATTTCTCTGAAATTGCAGGACACAAGTGTCAACCTGCAGAGAGTGGATCAGATGTTGGGACAGTACAGAGAGCACACAGACGACCAAGCTGAAGTCATGGCAACAGTAGGTGTTATCAGTTAACTGCTACCCTCATGTTTATGTTTGTAGTCTCTTCATCTTGGGCCTTGATACAATATGTGTGTGTGTGTGTGTGTGTGTGTGTGTGTGTGTGTGTGTGTGTGTGTGTGTGTGTGTGTGTGTGTGTGTGTGTGTGTGTGTGTGTGTGTGTGTTTCTTTTGTAGCTAAGAGACACCTTGGAGGACTCCATCAAGCAACTGCAGCAAACTCAGCACCTCCGCAGAGCTTCTGGTAGTCACAGTGCGTCTTTCTCCACTTTGCACACTAGTGACTTAGAAGATGACAGTACCTCAGGTAGACCCCTTGGATATCATTTATGTATTACAGCAAATTAAACAATTTGATTATATTGCATTTCATATTTTATTCACATCCAGGGAAATTAATTTTTCATCATGATGAAAATTCACAAATGTCAAGGAATCAGAGAATGCATGCACATCAGTGGCGCAGCTGCTGGACAAAACAAAATCATTTAAAGTAAATGAAGTTGCACTTGATCGTGCCATTAAATAACTGGGAGCATTGACAGTATTGCGGACATTTATTATTCACTGTGAAATGTGGTTGTGCAATGCACTGATGGCTCGTTGTTGTTGTGGTTGTTGTTTAGATGGTCTTCACCACTGCCCCACGTCTCCACTTAAGGACTATGGTGGCAACAGGAGGCGGTCCCGATCTGCCACTGTGCGCTTCAGAGATCCTGGAGAGACTGATGATGTATGTTCCCACTAAAACACAGAACTATGAATTTCACATTTCAAAATCCACCTGCTGCACAATTAATCTAATTTTAATCAAAATCGGATTTTGGCCCCTCGTGTGCATACTCGTATACAGATATTTATTCAGAAGAACGGCAAATTCTCTCTTTGAAGACATTGAGGAGCACTGATGAACCGCGTGTGCATTTTAGGCTAATATGCCCGAGTGCATTTTAGCCTAATATGTCTGAGTGCTCCTCTTCCGCGACAAGTGCGGAACTTGCACTATTGTAGAGCTTGCAGATCCTGAAGCCACCCAATTACCGGGATTATAATAAGTGGTATACCATGTAGGCTACAAGTGGTGCCTGGTGCATTTCACAGGCTATAGCCACTCAAGACAGGTGCTCATTGCTCATATCCCCAGTCTTCACAGACTATTTACATAACTTCAATGAAAATTTAAGCACCATATTAAGCTATTATTATGTACCTTGGAAGTTGTGGGGTGGGTGGGGGGGGGGGGGGGGGTCATCGGCTCTGCTGAATAATCATTAATTATTCAATAATTAATTAATTATTTAATAATTTCAATTTCGATCTAAATAATCGTGATTATGATTTTTCGCATAATCGTGCAGCCCTGGTAGTATGCATTTAGTCAAATGCTGCACATTGTTGACCGTGATTAAAGTTATATCACTACGATCTGAGAATTCCTGATAAGTTCAGCATACTTTTGTATTGCCCATGCCCTTGACATGTCAGTTCCCAACGATGCTGCGCTGTTTTTGTTTTGTTTGTTTGTTTGTTTGTTTGTCTTTTCCGCGATTCTGGCCATTTTCATAGGGGCATGGTTTGTTTTTGTAATAAAAATAAAAAAAACACCCCAACATACTTTACAAATCCTCTCAAATGTTATGCAACATCAGTAGGCACCTTGCAACGAAGCAATAACTTTTGGACAGGAATTGGCAGGAGTCTCTCTGCAGATGGGCTGTGGTGGAGTATCGGTAACACTTAACTTGACGCCGGCATCATACGGATGATGTAACAAACAGTGTCATAATTGAGTCAAAACATTGTCACGACAAAGTCATGAGGGAGTCATAAACATGGTGTCAGTGTCATAAATGTTATATGGTCATTAGAGGTGCTCCGATCACCATTTTTTGGGCCCGATCACCGATACCGATCACAAAAAATCTTTATCTGCCGATCACCGATCATTGCCGATCACAGAAATTATTTCCTATTTTTTTAATAGCCTATTAATTATCCTTATTGAATACCATTTCTGCCCATAAACCAATCAATCTTAATTTGCACATGTCGCTTTCACAATGTAGGCCTATTATTAGGCTATTATTATTATTATTATTATTATTATTATTATTAGGCTATTATTATTATTATTATTATTATTATTATTATTATTATTATTATTATTATTATTATTATTATTATCTTTCAGCTCTTTCAGACTAGTGTTGGTAATATAGCCTACAAGTAAGTCTACAGTAGGCCTATTAATCAATTTATAAGTTATTGCATATAATTACTAAACTATTTAAGATTGAATTGAAACTGAAACATTACATCAATTTATAAGTCATTGCATATAATTACTAAACTATTTAAGATTGAATTGAAGCTCAGACACCTGGATCTCAGTCTCTCAGTTTCTCTACGAGAAAAAACCCTGTCGCTTTAAATGAGCAGCCTCGTGAGGAGAGCCCCTCCCCTCTCTGTCACTCACTGTCCACAGCTGCAGTGCTCCGCGACCGTTCTGAGTCTGAGCTCTCTCCCTCTTTCCTCACCTGTCGCCGTTTGGCGTTTCAGCGACTATCAAACTAATCGACTGACTGTCAATTACAACTTTGAAAACAATAACGTTGGCATGCTTGTGCGGACAACGTGAACTTGTCGCGTGCTGACCGAGGCAACTACACAGGTTATAACGCAAAATGGCTAACTGGCGAGAAGTAGTCTATCGCAAATTACATTGTGACTGAAAAACTTGAGATTCTACATAGGCCTACACAAAACAAGAAAAAAACTTCCCTTGAAAGAACAGGCAACACGCACAACACAGCGTGTCTGCGAGGAAAGCTTTGTAACACTGTCATAGATTGTAGAATTCCCTGCACAGACTCATTGAGTTTCACACCGTCCACTCTCCCTCTGTTTGGTGTTGCAGCGACTACAAACTAATGACCTGGCTGTCCATTAGGCTACAACTTTAAAAACAATACCGTTGATGATTGTTTTCAGCCCCGCCGACAGGGGGGGACTAAAGGGCTTTTTGTCCCGGGCCCTGGGAATTCTGGAATAGAGGGGGGCCCATAACTGGGCCCCCATGACGTTGGACTCAATTATGATACGTTCACTTCAAAATGTGTTGTGTTTTAGGGTAGAAAAGTGCTTTATTTGCATTCAAACAATTACTTATAGATGTTTGTCTTCATTGCCCTTGAAAAAACGGCCAATAACCCCCTATCACCCCTATTCCAAAATGGATTGGTCTTTCTAGAAAAAAAGACGACAGCATTCGATAAGTGGTCAGTGTGCGCGAGCCAGTTAGTAAACATGCACAAGTCAGGAGCGCAGAAAAAGAAGGAAAACGAAAAAGAGAGGAAGAAGCCAAAAGGCTGAGGGGTTCTCTGGCTAAATATTTCAGGAAAGACTGGAATGATGTAGCAGGCACCAGTAAAAGCAGCTGTGCAGCAGATCCAGGTAAGACACGGCAAACTTTTTCCAGCCCCGTCGTCAAGTAGCCTAACATTGGCACAGGCCGTGAGCAAGTCACACGGGATTCAGTATCAGAGAGACAGGGGGTATCGAATAATTTGATTACCACAACGGCTTAATAACAATGTCTTTCATGCGCCTATGTAATTGAATCTATGAATATGCGCATTACTCTGCAATTATGTGTCCGAATCAAAAGTTTCAGGCAGGCACGCGCACGACAATCAGGCTGAATTGATATGAGAATCATCCCCGGTCAGCTGACTTACAGCCAGTGTAACTCGACTCTGGTTTAAACTTATTTGGTTTAAAATAAGCCAGTGGCATGTCAACGTGTGAAATTGACATTTAGATTGCCTAGAATTGAATGTAACGAATGGGTTATAACGGTGTCGTTTTGGGGTAACCTGTAACTTTCGGTTCTGATTGCGGTGAACTTGACCCTCGCAAGATGAATGTGCTCCGCCTTGTTCCCCTCTCTTGAAGTTCAGCGGACATGGGCTACACGCGTCCTTGACATGATTCCCCTTGGTCAAGTGAAAATGGTCGATGTGATGAAAAATGTGCTATTCATGAGCTTAAGTAATAGGCCTACAATAGCGTGGATTTTATTGTGATAGCATTTTGAAAACCATAACTCCACTCAGTCCATATCCGTAAGGTTGTAAATAAGTTTTTGTTTATCCGTTATAAATGGGCTTGTCATCCCGACGTGGTGTGTTTTGGAGCTGTACAAGGGAATTACGTGGTTGTGGTTGGGCGTTTGACTATTTTCTGTAGGGACCGTCAGGGATGAGGGGGTGGGGGGCTTTTTTGGTGTTGGGAGGGGGGGCCCATTGAGAAAATTTTGTCCCGGGCCCAGCCAAACCTGTCAGCGGCCCTGATTGTTTTGGAAACGTTTAGTTGTTGCATGCTGACAGGCTGTAACTCAAAATAGCGAACATGGTGAGACTGACACGTCATTCGCAAATTACAAGCGTCATGTAAACGGCGCATGGATCGGAAAATCAGATCATTGTTGATGCAGATATGATTATAAATGGTGAAAATGAAGGAGGGAATTCCAAAAAGTTAAAGATAAGTAAAGATGCCTTATTTTGGTGCAGCAGCTGTGCAGAGCCAGCACCTAGGCTACATGCAGGCAGCGCCAGGTGTAAAGGCAAAATGGTTGCGTGAGGAATTTAATATCTCTGGATCGGTTTTTTGATCGGCATGTTTTTCCGATCACCGATCAGGCTATTTTTGGCCATTATCTGCCGATCATGATCGGCTGCCGAGCAATCGGAGCACCTCTAATGGTCATGAAAAGTTGACACTGTTACGGCTGTCTTTGCCGTAACTTAATGATCCCTTAATGATGAAGTCATAAAATGTTTATGACATTGACAAAATGTTTATTACACATGAATGACTGCAGTATGACACTGTTATGACATTGTTATGTCATGCGTATGATGTCTGCGGCAAGTAAAGTGATACCAAAGTATCTTGCATGTCATGTCTTTGCAGGTTCATGCCCTTCACCGTTCCCTCCGAGACCTGCGCAGTGACCAGCTGCGACTCTCAGACGACGTCAACAGGGAAATACACAGAAGGAACCGGTCAGTAAACAAAATACATCTGCTGTGCTCTACAACAATAACAACAGTAATAATTATTATATCAGTAATAGGTAATAATTAAAAAATCCCAAACAACAGTAATAATATTGTCGTTACCAATATTATGTTAATACTATTAGCTAGTTTTACCTAGGCCAACAAAACTACTTTGGAGAGCTTAATGGACGAAAAAAATAACAAAATTAAAACACAATTGCACAGCTCTGTACTGTCATACCTGGGTGCAACAGTGCCTAGCTAGTTGATAATGTACTGTTTCACTGTTCTCTGGTAGGTCTGAGGTGGAAACCAGGAGGAGTTTGGAGAACCTCAATGGCCGACTGCGAGCATCTCAGAAAGACGCTGTAAGTTTTGTAACAAGGTTGAATTCCCCAGCGCTACTAAGGAGTGGGAGGACACTCATTTCTCTCCAGAGAGGTTTAGATACAGTGCACAGCAATAATTAGTACACCCCTGTTGAAAAGTAACATTTTGAAAAATATTTTAATAAGCACAATAAAAGTTATTCCCAAAATGCTCTTAGAGTAAGTGTAATACAACATCTTTTGAGCTTGCGAGAAAAAAGTAAGGTCAATAGTATAACTTAAATGACATATTTGTCCATTTTTGTGAAACTATGTGGCAGTCACCGCTTCAAAGAGCAGCAATCCTGTTGGGTTTTCCTTTGGTTGAGCACTTACCATAGTTAATTTCAATGAGTAGCAGTAACTGCCTATCTGTTTGAGGGTTGGAGCTGATAAAAATGTTTTGATCAAAAATTTGATCTGCAATACTGGTATTGCCATTGACACTCTGGGTTGTATGAACCTAAGTCAGGCAACTGGAGGCCCAATGGCCACATGCGGCCCGCCTCCTCACTCAGTGTGACCCTTATATAAAACATCATACCTTAAAAATAGTAATAATGACAAGATTAGTTTAAACCACTACTGAATTAATCTGTTGTGAATTATACTGTTGAATTGTGCTGAATTTTACTGTTGGTCGATAGAGAACACTCCTATTCCTTCCAAACAATATCAGCAGTCAGTGAGCAACCACCTGCACCTCGAACTCTGTAAGTTGCAGTCAGGTCCGTGTTCATGTGGCACTCTGATGGTGGTGATGAAAAAATGTGGCCCTCCAGTGGTTAAATTGTGCTACTACACTTGCTGAAAGAACTCACAAGCAACTGTACTAGAGAAATCAGCATTTTTTTTTTACATCTATGTAATTTATGTAAATTGTCTTTTGATAGCACTTGAAGGAAAAACTTTTTCATTTCAATAATTTGCGTGAGAACAGAGTACAGAAGTACCAGGGGATCTACAAAGGCTGAATTTCTGCTCATTTCAACGTGCAGTTGTATTGCTCACGCTACCCTTGACTTGTTAGAACCTGGTGGCGCACCATTTTTATTTTACCTTTATTTAACCAGGGAAATAAAATCACATTGAGAATAAAATTCTCTTTTACAAGTGAGCCCTGGCCAAGGCGGCAGCACACATCACAATTACATTTACAGACAGGACATAGACAAAACGGAACAAATCAGTATGGAAGAAGAGATAAAATTACACAATAAAAACCATAAAATAATAAACATAAAACAAGATTAAAAGGAGATTTACAAGATTAAAAGCAATCACAGACAGATTTAAAAGTGTCATTAAGATAGGCTTTAAACTCAGCTACAGACATAAAAACCATGTGTTTGTTCGGCCCCTTACTCTGGCCATTCTCATTGGTTATGGCAGGGGTGGGGGACCCATGTCTCAAGGGCCGTTTTATCCGGCCCCCGACATAATTTTAATGTTTTGCAGCTTCACTTGAAATATTTCATACAGGAATCTTAGAAATTATATTTTCACTACAATTAGGTTATATTCAGGGGACCCAGAGAAGGTGGGGTCTGTTTTAAATGTGGCTGCCTTCAATATATGCCTGAAGTGCAGGGGGAAATCCTGGTTTGTGTTCATAGTACGGCCCTTGGAGGAATTTGAAGTGACCCTTCAAATGAAAAAGGTTCCCCACCCCTAGGTTATGGGATATCTGCATGATGACAGGCGGAATGGAGAATAGTATGTAATGCTACAAACTGGTACAGACATCTCTCCTTGCTACTGGAGTCATTTTTAACTTGTGTACTGTCTGCATTACAAAATAAACAAATACTCTCTTTCTCTGTCTCTGTCTCTTTCTCTCTCTCTCTCTCTCTCTCTCTCTCTCTCTCTCTCTCTCTCTCTCTCTCTCTCTCTCTCTCTCTCTCTCTATCTCTCTCTCTCTGTCTCTGCTCTAGGCTTCGGTGCGAGTTGAGCAGCGTCTTCAGGACATTGGGCGGGGCATTCCCCCAGAGCGCCAACAGCCACCTCCTGAGCGGCAGAGAACACAGACGCATGAAGCCAGCAACTTTCAACAGGTGCGACACGCACGCACGCACGCACGCACGCACGCGCACACACATGCACGCACGCACGCACGCACGCACGCACGCACGCACGCACGCACGCACGCACGCACGCACGCACGCACACACACACACACACACACACACACACACCTACAAACCCCAACTCCGATGAAGTTGGGACGTTTGGTAAACAGTGAATAAAATCAAAATGATATCATTTTTCAAAACACTCAATCTATTCATTAGATGGAGAATAGTGAAAAGACAACATATTAAGTGTTAAAACCGAGAAAAAATATTGTTTTGGGGGACATATGTACTCATTTCTAATTTGAGAAATCCAACAGGTCTCAAAAGAGTTGGGACGGGGACAATAAATGGCAGCAAATGTCGAGGAAGACTAAAAACAAAACAAAAGACAACACTTAACAGTTAAATACATTAACCGATGAGATGATTTTATATAAAAAACAGTGTTAATTCCTATCTTGGACATGATTTCACCAGCTTAAATGGTGGGTGTATTCCTTGTCATGTTTTGCAATGTTTTCCTTTCTGTAGTGCTTACAGTGTGACAGGTCTTGACCAAAAACCCACCATTTTATCACATGCTGGTCCTTATGATGGAGCCAAACTGTTAAAACATAGTAGAGAATGCAATTTGACCTTACTATGTGGCAGTAATCGAAGATCTCCCTTCAAAATATAATGCATGAGTGGCTTTTCATGCTGTTTAAAACCCATTTATACCATTCAGCACTGTATTTAACTCTACAGATGAGTGAGAACATCTTAACCAATGCACTACTGCATCCGCATGCCATCATGGAGGCTGACTTTTGAAGCTAGCACTAACACAAGTTGGATGGTCCATTTTCACTGTAGCACAGGATGTGCAATGCTCTATTATTGTCAAAAAGAATGGACTTCTACAACTTCTGCTGACTTCTGTAAGCAAAGGACAGTTTCCCATGTCTTCTGGGTCTATTTCAAGTGAGCTCAGGTGCTTAGGAGAATGTTAAACCCCTGTGTCATTTTCATGCATTAAGCATTCTTAATATGGTCAATTTTCAATAGCTCTAGCACTCCAGGAATTAGAGTGAGACTACAGCCAATATATATTTCATGATGTCATGAACCTATACAATGATTTTATTAACAAAAATATGTCTTATATACACTCAATCGTGGTAAATCAAAGGGAATAAAAAAAATGTATGTAATAACTATGGTAATTATTCCCTTTTCATCTTTAATTCTGAGTGACTCAGCCTCTCTGTGATGATCTTATACCTGGACACCTATATTGTCCGTCAGTACAATTCATTTTGAAATGTTCTTCTTTGTTGTTTTATCTTATTTGGATGTTTACTAAATTTCACTGATCCCCGTCCCAACTCTTTTGAGACGTGTTGGATTTATCAAATTAGAAATGAGTACATATGTCCCCCAAAACAATATTTTTTCTCGGTTTTAACACTTAATATGTTGTCTTTTCACTATTCTCCATCTAATGAATAGATTGAATGTTTTGAAAATGATAGCATTTTGATTTTATTCATTGTTTACCAAACGTCCCAACTTCATCGGAGTTGGGGTTTGTAAATGCCTGAACATGTACCTCTTAAAAGTCCTGATAAGTTGTGTTTGTATATATATATAGGTCAAAGACGTTAGCATGGAGCGACCACAGCTAATGCCACTATTGTTTGGATTACATTTTTGTTTTGTTTTTATTGAATTATCTAAGAAGCATATCTAAGAAGCATATTCATTGCTTGTACATTAATTACCAATTACCGGTACTAATTCATTTATGGGCGTTAACTGTGGTTGCACCACCTGAAGTCTGCTACTAAAAACACCATTGACCTACTACATACTATGGAGATAGTTCTATGTTACTATACCCTCCAATATCCCCCATACTAACCTAATCATTTATAGTTGCTTTTTAGGTCTAGCTAATATTTAAATTGTGTCTTTTAAAGATGCAAGCATCCTCATATTTGGGCATCAATATGGATTTCCTGAGTCGATATGACAACAAGGACCCAACATCAGTCAATTATTTTGGCCAGCTCTAGTGGCAGATGATGTGTTTTGTACGCACATACCAGCACGGCGGCTTTCATAAACCCACATTATGATACTGCTCCCGTTGTGCTTGCCAGTTGCTATGGGACTCTCCAACTGGCAGGTGGAAAAAACTGCAGCTCCACCCATTGCCACAAGGTGGCAGTGTGAGGCCACTACTGCTGCAGTTCTTCTCAGGCGAGGGCTCGCCTGCCTTCTCTACAGCTCGCTGCATCCTGCATGAAGCCTGATAAACGGGCTCCAATTTCCATCTTTCTACTCGGCGCTTCTCTAATGGAAATACAGTAGGCCGTGGGCAAAAGCAGCAAGATAATGCATTTGTTCCCAAATTAAGGTGGAGTAAGTAAGAGGCAAATGAAAGGGGAGGACACAAAAACAAACAAACAAGCAAGCACAAGAGCTCATTTTGAGCAGCTAATGGATGGATGGAGGGAGGGAGGAAAAAGAGGTCTTGAAGCCACACTTCCTTCCACGCTAAGTCTCGTTGGCGCAATTTAGACGGTGTGCATTACAAAAAACTGCTCTTCCGAGGCACCTTTCTCTGGCAGCCTTCGGGCGATGTTTGTAATTCATGCAGCAAGGGTTAGTCACAGGAAGAAAAGGAAAATGCTTTCATTGTTTAGTTAGCGTTTCACAAAGCCAAGCGAGTGAAAGGCATTTCTCTACAAAGGAATTATACAGGTGTGCGTGCATGTGTGTTTACGCATTGTTGTATGATGACATACCAGTGTTGACTGGCATGGTAAAATGCATTTCAGTGCCATGTCAATGTCATTATGTTGTCTTGAGCTGGGCTTCTTTCTGTCTCCCTTGATTGTCATTGGATGCTGTCATCCAAAAAATACAAAACCCCCACTTCTCTGTGCCTCTCGCTTTTTCCAATCCAATCCTATTGGAAAGTGAGATGTGTAAGCCGTGTAGATGAAAATTGTACTCAAATTCTGTTGCCATCCCTGTGTGTGTGGTGTGTCCTTGTGTGCTGCTGTGTTGCACTGTTGGCAGCGGTGTCAAAACACAAGTAAAAGTTTAGAAAAAGAGAAAGAAACGTACTGGTATCGGTATCGGCTGCCGATACTGCTCATTATACTCGTACTCGTACTCGTCAAGCACTTGCCGATACCAGGAACGATACTGCTATTACACAAAACAATGCAAAATCTTGTCACGTTCTGTGGACTTGAAAGCAGCATGGGAAAAAAGTGCCACCTCATACATTTAATAACATTTAAATGTACATGGAAATGGACAATACAAATATCACAGGTGGAAAAAAACATGGCCATGCATTTATTTTCATTGTATTTAGGTGGTAAAAGGTATCGGTATTGGTACTCGGTATCTGCAAGTACACACATTAATGTACTCATACTTGTATCGGTTTTCAAAAAAGTGGTATCGGTGCGTCCCTATCTGCAACGCTTGGATCAAGTTTGTGGAGGGTTCTTGTCAGGTTTTTAGTGTTTTTCAGTAACAACACAGTCTAGCCACCTCATTAGGTACTTACTTACTTAATCCTCTTCGTCCCTGATGGGACATAAGGCTTCAACGATCTGCCTCCACCTGGACCTGTCTTGAGCAGCATGCTGTGCCTC
This sequence comes from Engraulis encrasicolus, assembly GCF_034702125.1. Classification (NCBI taxonomy): domain Eukaryota; kingdom Metazoa; phylum Chordata; class Actinopteri; order Clupeiformes; family Engraulidae; genus Engraulis; species Engraulis encrasicolus. The sequence continues at coordinate 23,811,281 of NC_085874.1, read as the reverse complement.
ACCCCAGGTTAGATGCATCTACTTCAGCTCAGCTGTCACCGTACGCCGCCAGGTGTTCTTCGGCCGGCCTTGCTTCCTTTTCCCAGGTGGAGTCCATCGTAGCGCGGTTTTGGGTATATGGTCTTGGTCCATCCTGAGAACATGCCCAAGCCATTGGAATCGGCGGCGTTTGATCTCAAGCACCACGCTGTTGCACTTGGTCTTCTTGTATAGATGTGCATTGGATATCTTCTCGGGCCAGAAGATTCTACAGATTTTCCTGAGGCATCCATTGTGGAAGGCTTCGACTTTTTTCATGTCATTAGATGTTACTCGCTAGCACTCTGAGCCGTACAACAGTACAGATTTTACATTACTGTTTTAGGTACAGAAACAGATTAAATGGTGTAACTTTTTTTATTTTTTTATTTAACCTTTATTTAACCAAGAAAGTTCCATTGAGTTAGACTACCTCTTCTTCCAGGGACTCCTGGCTAAGAAGGAGGCTTAAAAAGTTACATTACAATAAAACAAGAGACAAGACAACCACAGCTACATAACATCTA
>NC_085874.1:23795736-23805736 GCF_034702125.1 Engraulis encrasicolus | reverse complement strand
GGGTGTCTTCACGAATGACTTGGTGAAGAGAGAGATTCTTTATTTAAATATTTTTTGGCGGGCTTTTGCCTTCATTTCGATAGGACAGTGTAGTAATGCCAGGAAGTGAGTTGGGACAGAGAGATGGGGAAGTGTCGACAAAGGACCCGAGCCGGACTCAAACCAGGGTCAGCCGCGTAGTAGACGAGTGCCCTACAATTAAGCCACGGTAGGGACGAGATTCTTTATTTCACAACCTATCGGGCCACTGATTCCAATGGCAATTGAATTCAATCCGATCCAATGACAATTGCAAGTTTGGGTAACACTTTATTTGTAAATACACTGTAATTAAAGCCCTGTTAAAATTAACTGCCTCTCCTCTCTTCCTCTCCTTTTAAATCCATCTCTAACAATTATGTTTTTTTTTCCCATTTGTTAAGCACTTTGAGTTGCATCCCTTGTATGATACAGTGCTATACAAATACCATTAATATTATTATTATTATTATTATTACTAATGCAAAAAATAACCAAAAGCACTGCTATTGCTCAGCGATTATCTTTGCGGATTTGTGTGTGTGTGTGTGTGTGTGTGTGTGTACGTGTGTGCGTACGTGTGTCCGCGTGTGTGTTGGAGCAGAGAGAGGGGCCCAGGACGTTAGGAGCCAGATGGAGCACGTCTCTCTAAGTGACCTGGAGGACTTCAAGAGGGTCCTGGACCGCAAGGACCGCGAGAGAGCACAACTCTGCTCTCAGGTTGAGGTGTGTGTGTGTGTGTGTGTGTGTGTGTGTGTGTGTGTGTGTGTGTGTGTGTGTGTGTGTGTGTGTGTGTGTGTGTGTGTGTGTGTGTGTGTGTGTGTGTGTGTGTGTGTGTGTGTGTGTGTGTGTGTCGTGTGTGTGTGTGTGTGTGTGTGTGTGTCTGTCATGTGTGTGTGTGTGTGTGTGTGTGTGTGTGTGTGTGTCTGATGTGTGTGTGTGTGTGTGTGTGTGTGTGTCTGTGTAGGTGCTCTGTGCTGCTATGGAGGTGAAGGTGGTGGTGGTGATTAAGCACTGGGGAGGTGTGTGTGTGTGAGTGTGTGTGTGTGTGTGTACATGCGTGCACATGCGTGTGTGCGTGCGTGCACATGCGTGTGTGCGTGCGTGCGTTTCTACGTGACTGCACCTTTGCCTGTGTGTTGGTGATTGAGAGTGTAAGAGTCAGAAGTCAGGTGTCCACTGGAGTGTGCAGGAGTGCATGCTTATGTCTGGAGAGGAGTAGGGCCGTGGAGGAGCTTAGCCCTCACTCACAAGTGGCAGTACAGACGCAACAGCTGCTGTGTGCGGGTCAATGACGTTTTGTGGGGGCAAATCTCACGGTAGCGCAACCACAGCAAATGTCACTATTGGGTGTAGTTGGTACACTAATTGTTTGTACAACGTGTTTCATTTACAGATGGAATTCATTTTGTATATAATCCAACGAAATGTATTTTAATCCATATTATAGTAGCTACTAAAAATGTCCCATATATAGGAGGAAATAGCCGTGATTTTCAACAAGCCCTATTGGCACCTGATAGGACCTCTAGTGATTGTAATTTACCACGTTGTGTGGTACGTTCGCATAGGATAAGTGAAGTCCGTAATTTTCTGATTTTGCTGGCATTGCGACAGTTGAGTAGCTTAGTTGGTTGGTATGGTATGAAGGCTTCTGCTAACATTGCAATACAAACATGTTGGCAGAGTTTTGACATATTAGGGTTAATACATTAGGATTAAAGCAGTTAGCATAAAAAGCGTATCCACGTTATTAAGAGACGTGAGATGTGTGCATAAGGCTCACAGCAAGCATGTCGAGCTGGGGACATGGTTCATGTAAATGACTCAGGCAGCCCCATGCAACTGAGTGAGCATACAGTACTTGCTTCAAAACGATCAGAGTACAAGGAACGATACATGGTAGTAGTCCAGGACCAGCCCTGTAGACCCGTTCGCAATTTTGAGTTGAGGGCGTTTCTCACTGGATTTGAGTTAGTGGGTTCCTAGACATTAAAAATCACGGAGGTGCTCGTCCACCATAGTGCCAGATTTTTCACAATATGGCCGCCAAATATGGCCGCCATCGCCTATGACAAAAACCTATGTTTTTTACTTTTAAACTGTTTATACACATGCCATACATCAATTCTGACCAATTTTTGGAGAGGAAACCATTTCTGACAATTACATGAGGAGAATGTGACCTTAAAAGGTCATTGCCAAGGTCAAATTTGCTATTCTGAAGAATGTCAATAGACTTTCATTGTAAAAATGAGAAACAAATTCTCAATTATGGTATGAGCAGTTATTTGCTGATATTGCTATGATTATTTTGTGTCAGTATAGTGTCAGTATAGTCCTTAAAAGGTCAAGGTTAAGGTCAAGGTCATGTTCCAGGCCTTTTCCCTATTCTGAACAACTCGGCCATCTAACACTTCCACACAGTCAGAGGTCAGGGCAGCACATGTACTGCAACAGTCAACACAGATAGGATCCCCCACTAGAAGAGGAGAAGTGTGTCAGACATCACAAGAGTACACAACTTCACTGCCTCTTTCAAATGCTTGTGCATAACAATCAAAGCGGAATAAGGCGAACACCGTTGCATATGATGCTTCCCACAGCAAAAGCCTTCATATCAAGAACCTTCTCGCAACTTTTCACAGGATTGGTTCATGTTCAAGCTACCAGACAATCAGATCTGACCAGTCTTCTTGCTAGCTATGTTGTGGAATGCTCAAAAAACCGACAGAAAACCATACTAAGCACTTTTACAAGGGAGGATTATACATTGGCAGGTATCCAACTCTGATTATGCTGACAAATCATCACTTTCTAGTACCAAGGGTTCACACTATGCAGCCTTATTACTGTTTCAAGATGCTTCAGTGAACAGACACCTTCAAAAGTCTCCAGTGTCGGGCACAGAATTAAGCCAAGCTGATGATATACTGCAGAGGAATTTACCATGCCAAGAGGTAGATGATCATGCAAAGCCAGTGGTTCGACCGGCCCTACCACCAGACATGCTGCTGCATCCTGAAAACAAGCAAGCAACATTACTGCATGTTGCAACTGCAAAAGGTTTATCAGGAAAGCATGAATTCTTGATCAGCCTGATTCGCTCTGGTGTGTCAGGAGGAGACCTTTTGATGCGGGCTGCTGTACACACACTTGTCTCATCTGCTGTGGTGCCAATGATGCGTGCTGGCTTCCTTCCTATAATACCAAGACCCATTACTGAGTGTGCCACTGTCAGACACTGCCTATCCAACTTCCGGTGTTCGCAGACAGATGAACCAGGCATCAATGGCAATTTGGTGTGATGAAACCTGCATGAGACGGAGCACTTCAAGGATCTCTTCCACTGGATTGGCCCTTTCCATTGGACGCGTGTTATTCTCAGATATCTGGGAAAATTGCCTCGAGGTTCTGGCCTGGATGATACATTGATGCATACAGGCATTGCACACTTCACTGGTTTCAGTTGCCCAGAATTTGAGTTTGAGGCCTTGATTGAGCAAGTGGAGAGCTTGAATCAAGACAAGTCAGAGCTCTGCCAATTCTTTGAGGTTTGGCTGGATTTGGCGGCCATCATTAAAAATGCTTTTGTCTCTGAAAGAGAAGGAAAATGAATCAATATGTGGCTACCATAACGTCCTATGCCAATCTTTGCAGTACGTGACTGCATTAATTACCTATTGTGAGAAGGCTCCCCCTTCTCACCGATAAGCCATTATTTTAAAGACTCATTGCCTGTGTTTGATGAACTGATTAATTACCACGGGAAATGGACAGGCATGAGAAGCGCTTTACGCACACACACACACACACGCACACCAATCTCCAACCTGGCAACAACGGTTTGCTGCAAGTGCGAGCTCAAGGCCAAGGGCTCGTAGCAGGAACAATGTTCGTTTGGTCTCTGTGCGGAACGCGCGCCGCTACAGTGGCATTCCAGCGAATGACTGACTTTGGGAAGTGGGGGATTTTCAGTGCGGACTGAATGTTTGATTTTGTGGGGTGTTTATGTTTGTAAAATGTGTGAATTGTTTTGTGATCTGTGCTTGGGCAACCGATTGGCTTTTTGGTTCATTTTGAGTTTAACTATGTGCAGCTGAAGATGATGTGAGGTCCTCTGGACCAATTAGTGAAAACGTGAAGTCATTGGATAATTGGTAATGATTTGCACGGTGTTGGGTTGATAATAACCCGTGGCTCTCTGTGTCTGGGGAGAGAGCTGGAAGCAGCTGCTGTGAGCTGACTTCGTATTTTGGGAACTGCTGTGTACCTGAGAAAGCAGGGTCCTGTAAACTTAAGCCTATCGAGGTGTGCTGCTGTAGTATTTTGATTTCTGTTTTGCCGTTTAAAGTATCTGTAGTTTTGTTTTGTTGCCCTCGCGCACATTTGTTTTGAATGTTAAGGCCGAAAATAAAAGCGCTATTTTTCTACAAAAGTAATTTCAACTCTGACGCTGTCTTCCATCCTTTGACATCCCACCGTAACGCTATCCTGTCAAGTGAGCTGAAACATCTTTCTCACACCTATGTTATTGATCATGGTATCTTGAACAAATCAAGATTCTAGTGTTAACACATTCTGAGCTGTACCATTGCTTTTCTGTAGGTCAGTGGGTTGTGCAGGATCGCCATTGCTAGTTCTGTGCTGTGGGAGGTGACATAAAGGTTGAGCAGCATTCAGAGAGTATTTAAGGGTCATGGAGGACACTTTGTAGTAGGAGCCACAAGCAATGTTAATGTTGCAGCAAAGTTTGAGCTCTTTCCATCAGATTACAATGATCACTGATGTCCTCAACTTTCTCACCAACAACACCACTTTGAAGCGGACAGAATGCCACCTCCAACATGCACTGAGCACCACTCCACGCCTTACATTCAACTGAAATGTGTCATTGTTGCTAGACGTTGTGGTTGATCCGCAGAATCCATACTCAGTGACCGTTAATGCACCCGTTCCACTGCACAATCTGCTCAGCAACCAAGTTGTCACACCTCGCCTGCGCAACCGTCTCCAAAGCTTGCTTGCAAGCTTGTCTTCAGCTTATACAGGCAGGATAGGTTGGTTCTCATGAACATTAGATAAGTGGAATGTTTCAAAAAGGAATCTTCTGCAGTATAAAGATCAACCATAGAAGACACCAGCAATCATCGTAAAGGAGCAGAGGTTGGTCTCATCTAAAGACATAGCTGAGGCACATAGGAGGATGGACATTGCTGATGAACGGGGCATGAGTATTCAGCAGATCTCATTATGTCCTTTCAGCATCACCCCTGTTAGATGGTGACCTTCCGTTTGTTGTTAACAAGTCAAAGCTTGTCAGTGAAATTGAGCCTCACCTTAATCTCACCCAATGAAGCTCTGAGTCTACTTATTACCCTCATGTTCGGGTAGACTTCATGTCAAAGATCCGTCAGATGCCTCTGGCAGAATTTAGGCGCTGTCATCAATGCCATCATCAACTCAGCAATATCCCGCTGGTGACATCCAGAGCTCATCCATCTTGTGACTCCTACATTGAGATGTCATTGAAGAAAGGTGAGCGCATGGGGCGTACCAACTCAACAACAGCCGTTGACATCATTGGCATGAACGGACAAACACCCATTCCTCACCAACTTGATAAGTTCTGGGCCTCTTTGGAGAATAAGCGAAATCTCCAATTGTTAGTTCCAGACATTATTTTTTATCAAACCAGAGGCAATACTACTGTCATTGTCAGCCCTGTTGTTGTTGATGATGAGGTGCTACCAGCAAAGTCAGCTGATGGTGAAGAGATTCCAGAGCTCTTGAACTGCGTTGATGAGGCTTAGGCCAGGTTGCTGGTGCAGGTTGAGTGGGCTGTTCGTGTGAAGCAGAAAAGTTGTTATAGACTCAAATGATACAGACACATTTGCATTGCTTCTCCACTACAGCCCATATTTCCAAGAACTTGGTATGCAGGAGATTTACCAGCAGTATGGCACTGGTTAGATGAGGAGAATCTAACCCCTCAATCAATTAGTCTCTCATCTTGGAGCGTCACTGACAAAAACTGTGATCAAAGAACATATCCTGTAAGGAGATAATTGCATGAGTAGGGGGGTTGCATGAGGTTGGGACTAAACATGCAGCCATGGTTTCTGATCCAGTCCAGTACTTGGTTAACTTTGGAGAGGCCAAAATATTGACAGAGTAAGATGCAACATTGGCTGAGAAGTACTTGGTGCGTGTCTGGGCTGGGGCCAGATCAACCACAACAGCTGTAATATTTGATGATCACAGAGAAGAAATGTTCAGCAATGGTGCTGGAATCAATGCTCTTCCTCCCATCAGTAGTGCTATAAGAGGGCACATTTAGAGAGGGACATTTCTAGTTCATAGAGTCTGCAACATACTTGCAAGAACCAAGGACCCCAAAATAAGGCATGAGCCTAAGCAACATGGGTGGCAGGAGCACACACCTGGCATACTCCTGCCATTAAAATGCCTGATACCATTATCATAAGATATGATATCATAATGATAACATGATTTTTTGAGTTAAAATAAATAAATCACTAAAATGTTACACCTTAGTAAATGTATTGTGTTTTTGGCTTAATTTAAGCCTAGGTCTTTATCATCACATTTATTCATTAATTATTTATGCTTTGATGGTCCATCAAGTGTTAAGAAATATTAAATGTTAGAAATGTTAGATTTACATTAAGTGGCAGTTCCTTATTCTTAATAATGACTTAATGGGCAAGCACATGGCTGAGTTCTTCAGAATAGGGAAAAGACCTTGACATTGACATTGACCTTGACCTTTTAAGGACTATACTGACACAAATAATCATAGTAATATCAGCAAATAACTCCTCGTTCCATAATTGATCATTTGTCTCTCATTTTTACAATGGAAGTCTATTAACGCTCTTCAGAATAGCAAATTTGACCTTGGCAATGACCTTTTAAGGTCAAAATCACACATCCTCCTCATGTAATTGTCAGAATTGAATTCCTCTCCAAAAATTGGTCAGAATTTATGTATGACGTGTGTATAAACAGTTTAAAAGTAAAAAGACAGATATTTGTCATAGGCAATTGCGGCAATATTTGGCGGCCATATTGTGAAAAATCTGGCACTATGGTGGACGAGCACCTCCGAGATTTTTAATGTCTAGGAACCCACTAACTCAAATCCAGTGAGAAACGCCCTCAACTCAAAATTGCGAACGGGTCTACAGGGCTGGTCCAGGACTATAGGGGGCAGATGGCCAACAGGGTTCTCATTAATATTTCCCATCATTGTTTGACTACCGCGACCTCAACATGGACGTTTGGAAGATCAGCCCCTACGGTTCCGTCAATATTGCACCGCACACGCACACATCTGCGTACTTTGTGCCTGGTCCCTGGTGCTCTACCACTCATAAAATTAATACAAAATTTGCTTGGTAATTTTTTTTTTCCATGTTTCCCTTGGGATCAATACATTATACTCTACTCTATCTTTTATTTAGCCAGGATTCTCCCATTGAGACTAAGAGCCTCTTCTGCCAGGTAGTCCTGTTCAACATGGCAGCCTACATACAGTTCCAGACGCAGACAGACACATAGACATAATATAATAAGGAAAATAAACGTACAAAAACACATTTGCAAAAAAACCACAATGCTATTTGCACGGCGTGCGTGCGCACACGTATCCTGCAGCAAGCATGTCCCCAGCTCAAGTTCTCTAGCCGTGCCCTCCGCCTCCTCGTTGGAAAGGGCCCTGGTTGTCATGTACAGTATGAGCATTCCACCCAGCATTCCAGTGTTGCCGTGGCTTCCTCATTGTGTATGTTTGCGATGTTCACGCATCCGGCATTCCTGTGAAATTCCATTAGTCACCGCAGACGACTGTGACATTGCTCTGGACACCAAAGGGCAGGGCCACATGCGATTGGTTAATTAATCTCCTCCCACCGCCACCACCACCACCACAGTCACGGTCACAGTCATGACTGCAGATGCAGGCGGTGGTCGTGTGTCTCGTCAAAGGCTGTTTTAGATGCTACAAACGGAATGTATTTTTCCCCCTTGGGACTCTGGTCTATCTAAACACACTCGCTCCCCCACTCGCACAATCTCATTGTATGCGCTTGTACTGTAGCTTACAATACACTACATGAAATAATATTCAATTAAAATGCTTCACAGCCATGACAAATGACTCCAAGGGAGGGCCTCGCGAGACCAAATACCACCACATCTGGCGGAGGAGGCCGTCTGCATGAATGGATTGAAAATGTGCCTTTTAAAGCAACATTAAGTGGTTCTTTCAATCCTAAAATAGCGTTGCAGTACTTCATCGGCCTTCAATAGCCTACGTATATGCAGGAAAATGGAGGTTGTTCAGAAAGATGCGTCCAGACCTAGCGAAAAAAAGTTGCCTGCTCCTCCAGTAAGACAGCGCTAGGGAAAGGATGTGTATAGAGCTTGAAAGTGTAAGTGACTTAGTTCCCTATTCACGGGTCAGTAGCAGACCATCTAACAGCATGGTAGCGAGTAAATATCTTCTGATTCCAGTTATTATATGCGGTGGGTTACAAATATGCTGTTTAAAGAGCTAAATTTAGATTATTCATGCAGAAGTATCGATATTTTGTTCCGAGGCTGTCTGCATGAAAAACGTGAAAAAACACACCCTTCTAAATCTTTCTAAATTCTATAAAAATATCAGAAACAACATTATGTGAAGCCCGTGGCACAATTCAAAGGGGATCGAAATATAATTGTAATGCCGCCATTGGACTATACATGGTAAAAAATTTCCGCTAAAAACGCTGTGAGGTCCCATGAAATCGGAGGATGTCACGTCACTTTCAAGCTCTATGCGTGGGGTTGGGTGACTATAACTCAGGAATGGGAAATCTTTGTTGTTCAAGGGGCCCATTCAAACTTCTCCAAGGGCCGTAAAAAATCCTCCAAGGGCCATACTATGAACACAAACCAGGATTTCCCCTCTGCACTTTAGGCCTATATTGAAGGCAGCCACCTTTAAAACAGACCCTACCTTCTCTTGGTCCCCTGAATGTAGCTTAATTGTATTGCAGATGTAATTTCTAAGATCCCTTTACAAAATATGTCATATTTCATGTGAAACAGCATAACATTAAAATATTATCGGGGGCCGGATAAAAACGGCCTCAAGGGCCTGGAGACATAGGTTCCTCACCCCTACTATAACTGTTAAATACGATGCAAGCCTAAAAATGTTAAGCGTTATGATAGATTGGTTAGTGTGTGTGTGTGTGTGTGTGTGTGTGTGTGTGTGTGTGTGTGTGTGTGTGTGTGTGTGTGTGTGTGTGTGTGTGTGTGTGTGTGTGTGTGTGTGTGTGTGTGTGTGTGTGTGTGTGTGTGTGTGTGTGAGAGAGAGTGTGTGAGAGAGAGAAAGAAACTCATTGTATTGTACAGTGAGTGAGAGTGTGAGTAGATGCCTGAAGCTGCATTTGATTTCCTTCCCAGTGAGTCTTTCTTTGTGTGTTGTTGTGTGCTATGTTTGTACCGTGGACCATCTCTGCCTATCTTGGTTGTTTGCTGTCTTTTTGGCCTCTATCCCTTTCTGATTTTTTTCTTTCCCCTTCCCCCGCTCATTTGTCTCTCGCAATGCCCTCTTCTGCACTCTCTGTCTGCCTCTCTTTCAACTCTCTCTCCACTTAACACCCTCTCACACATTCAACTTCTCCCTGACTCGCATCGCACTCGTTTACCCCCCCGCTCTCTGTCTCAGTGTCTGTCTTTCTCTTGCCCTCTGCCTGTACTGGTCCCTCGCTTCAAACTTTCTCCCTTTTGTTTCTCTTCCCCATTAACTTCCTCAATAACTTGTATTCATCTATCATCCTCACTCCTTTTTCTCTACCTTTGTATCTCAGCTACTCCTCCCCCTCTTTCTCTCTCCCTCTCTATCTCTCTCTCTCTCTGTGTCTGTCTGTCTGTCTGTCTCTCTCTCTCTCTCTCTCTCTCTCTCTCT
>NC_085874.1:23778236-23790736 GCF_034702125.1 Engraulis encrasicolus | reverse complement strand
ATTACAAAATCAGCTTGGAATACAACAACTCTCAGAATATGAATTATGATAAATTGAACATTTTTAAATTGAATATCTAAAATAGCTATATTTTAAAAGGGCCAGTTCCTTGTCCAAACGTAGCCGGCAATGTCATTAGCAACACCTCAAATGCTGGTGTTCGGTTCTTTATTCATTTCAGAGAGAATTTGACTCACAAATATGGCATCATACAGACCACTTACTAATAATATGGTAATACCATAGTAGCATCACATGACAAAAATGGTCAGTTTCCATGGTCCCAGGTTTCAGAAACTAAGGCAGATGTCCATTTATACACACCAAATGATGATATGTGAATGTTTGAACATTCCTTCTCTGTGTACCTGTGTCATCTTCCTTTACCGTACTTTAAAGAGATAATCAATGGCTACACTCTCATTTTGTACTCTACCAGTGCATTTGAAGCAGCAGCTGTGTCTTTTGTAGATAATGTATAAGTACGTCCCGTTGCAGTTACAGGTTCCACTACCAGAAGCACATCCTGATGATCCATGACAAGTCTATCTGGTCTGAAGGGAAAAGTGAAGGATGGAGATGGTCCATGAGGATGCAGGAAGTTCAGTTTCACCTCTCCAGTGCTCGGCATACATTCCTCAACACATGCTAGCCACCAGTTGCCATCATATACAGCTACAACATACCCTTTGATGCTTGAAAATGTAACACATTCCTTTACTGAGCTCACTCTTTCAACTCTGCCTTCTCTGAATGCTGAAAATGGCCTAACTTCCACTGTGTCCATTGACAATGGGCAGAAGCAGTGTAGTTTTTGAGTACCTGGAATAGTTCTTGCAGATTCCAACCTTTTCAACATTACATCTCTGTTGTGACAAACTGACAATGGATGTTCTTGAGAGAGATGCACCATCATGAAGCTGAGAACCTGTTGAAGAGGTTTGAATCTGCAAGAACTATTCCAGGTACTCAAAAACTACACTGCTTCTGCCCATTGTCAATGGACACAGTGGAAGTTAGGCCATTTTCAGCATTCAGAGAAGGCAGAGTTGAAAGAGTGAGCTCAGTAAATAGGAATATGTTACATTTTCAAGCATCAAAGGGTATGTTGTAGCTGTATATGATGGCAACTGGTGGCTAGCATGTGTTGAGGAATGTATGCCGAGCACTGGAGAGGTGAAACTGAACTTCCTGCATCCTCATGGACCATCTCCATCCTTCACTTTTCCCTTCAGACCAGATAGACTTGTCATGGATCATCAGGATGTGCTTCTGGTAGTGGAACCTGTAACTGCAACGGGACGTACTTATACATTATCTACAAAAGACACAGCTGCTGCTTCAAATGCACTGGTAGAGTACAAAATGAGAGTGTAGCCATTGATTATCTCTTTAAAGTACGGTAAAGGGAAGATGACACAGGTACACAGAGAAGGAATGTTCAAACATTCACATATCATCATTTGGTGTGTATAAATGGACATCTGCCTTAGTTTCTGAAACCTGGGACCATGGAAACTGACCATTTTTGTTTTGTTTTTGTTTTGTCATGTGATGCTACTATGGTATTACCATATTATTAGTAAGTGGTCTGTATGATGCCATATTTGTGAGTCAAATTCTCTCTGAAATGAATAAAGAACCGAACACCAGCATTTGAGGTGTTGCTAATGACATTGCCGGCTACGTTTGGACAAGGAACTGGCCATTTTAGAATATAGTTTTTCATAATATCATAATTCATATTCTGAGAGTTGTTGTATTCCAAGCTGATTGTGTAATATGTAGAGCCAGAAAAGAGCTTTCAAACAATACCACAGGCATCTTTTTGTGACTAACACTGACTGATATATTCAAGGCTGAATGTATAGTGTCCTACCCTAAAATGTGAACCTTTCCTAGTCTGTTTCTCCCTTAATATTAGTGTCAGATTCAAACCAATGCAGTTCTGGGGTGCTACCTTGCTACTAAAAAGGCACACCAAGTATGATTGAAATCCGGATCGGTCGGGTCCCAAAGCGTCTGATTTCACGTGAAATGACCCAATACCTCCAATACTCTGGCCACCATCCGACAGAGTGCACCTTTACACTTGGTTTGCCTTTTGCAGATGTTAATGGCATTGACGCCTAACTTTAGGGGAGTAAATGAATGTAAAAATATGTTTTATGTTTAAATATTTCATTCATACACAGACAGTTATTGTTTTCCATGCTGTTTGTGTAATTTGTGGAGCCAGAAAAGAGTTTTGACTTCAACTGAGCGACATAATCATGGGTAAATGCATAGTGCCCTGCCCTTTTAATGTAGACTGTCTGTTTCTCCCTTAATATTGGTGTCAGATTCTGCAAATGCAGTTTTGGGGTTCTACCTTGCCACCGTAAAGACACACTAAGTTTAATTAAAATCCGTCTGGCCCTTAAGTGTTTGATTTCGGGTGAAATTACCTTTCATCTTCATCATAAGCACTCCCTGAAGAAGGGATAGGGACGAGGAAGTGTACTCATTTAATTTTACATTTAATTCTATTTGAACTCATATCTCACTTTAATATCAGATACCACAGAAATATAATTGCCTTGTCAGAAACCGGGCCGGCTGGCTTTGCTGCCCTGTATACTGTGGAGGGTTGCCACTTCTCTGCACAGGGTTTGTATTTAGAGACAGGGCTGACCAGTGTGTGCAAATGTAATGTCTCCCCAAGATATTGTGTCAAAAGAGACTTTCTAGTGAGTGGTAGACCTCCATTGTGCTGTGTGTAAACATGGGGGCTAAACTGTTATAAAACTTAACTTTAATATATGCACCACCATTTTACCTTTCATGTCACCTTTCACTCTACACCCATTGGTACTGCAGATCTTAATTCAGTATTTTTTTTGTCAATGCGAAATCTGAAGATACTTTTGATTCATTTCAAATAATGCAGGGCAGCGAATCAGCGATTCCCAGCCAGGGCTACGTGTTTCACTAGGGGTACTTGAGCACACTGCAGAGGGTACATGGAAAAATGTAATAACATGGAGAATAGTTGCATTGGGATAGAGGAATAGATCTCTAGAGCATGAGTGAGTGTGGTACTCATGGTACGATAAAAAGAATTCTAGGGGGTACTTAAGCCAAAAAAGGGTGGAAAATGTTTTCATTGTGTTTGTACCCGGGTCAAAAACGTCCAACATGAAATTGTCCTTCAGTGCGGATACTTTTGCTTACTGTAAATGCAAAAAATGCATTTTTTTTCAAAAAATTATTTTTTTGGCTTGGCTTTCATGCATTCACTTGAGAAAAAAATTGAAAATCATGTTTTTCACAGTTACAGTAAGAAAAAGTATCCGTTAGGAGCACTGAAGGACAATTTCATGTTGGACGTCTTTGACCCGCTGCTCCTCTTTTTCCGCTCGCTCTCTCTCTCTCTCTCTCTCTCTCTCTCTCTCTCTCTCTCTCTCTCTCTCTCTCTCTCTCTCTCTCTTTCTGTCACCTCATCATTATTACATCCCCTATTTCCTTTTGTCTATCGGCCCCTTATCTCTGCCCTGATGTGGCTTCTAGGGATGCAGCGATACTGTTATCGTTATCAGGCCCAATACTTGCTCATTATACTCGTACTTGTCAAACACTTGCCGATACCAGGCACCGATACTTCTATTACAAGAAACAACATAACATCTCATCACGCTCCATTGACCTGAAAGCAGCATGGAGAAAAAAAAATGCTGCGGGGGGTGGGGGTGGGTGGATGCAGCTGAGTGGGGCGGGACTTAGTTCCCATTCGGGGGCATTAGTCTGTTTTATTCAATACTAAGGGGGGTGTTGGCAGGCTTGTGATGAGGTCAGGGGGGAGGGGGGGTGTTGGGAGGCTTATGATGAGGTCATGGGGGTGTTTGTTCAAAAAAGGTTGAGAACCACAGCGCTTGAGTATGTACTGTACTGTACTGTACAGTAGATCTCCCCCCTGCCTTTGGCTTGCTGTTCCCTCCCTACTTGGCTCTATGCTGTATGATCTCCCCAAGGCTCACTGTCTCTCATTACCCGCTCCTTACCTTTCTCTCTCTTATCTCTGCAGTGTGTCCTCTGTTCACTCTCCTCTTCTGTCTTTCCTCCCCCTATCACCCCTTTTCATCCCCCCTTCTCTCCTGTTCCTTCTCTATTCTGGAATGAAATGTCTCAGACATGCTGCCAAGGGTGGGATGTGGGACATCTCATAATATGCACTATTGACTACAGTATTGATACCTTTAGAATTAGTACCTTTGATACCTTTAGATTGGTAATTTAAGGAATATCTTTATATCTTGCTTTCTCTCTCTCTCTCTCTCTCTCTCTCTCTGTCTCTGTCTCTCTGTCTCTCTCTCTCTCTCTCTCTCTCTCTCTCTCTCTCTCTCTCTCTCTCTCTCTCTCTCTGCTCCCCCTCTCTCTCCCACTCTTTACCGTCTGCAGGAGGTGAGGGAGCGCGAGAGTGCCCACACCACCCTGCGTGCGGTGACGCTGCAGGCGGAGGGTGCGCGGCGTGAGCTGGCGGAGGTGCTGGGACGGCTGGCGCAGCGCGAGGAGGAAGTGAGGCGCGGGGAGCAGGAGCGCCAGCGGCTGGAGAGAGAGGTAGAGGCCGCGTTGCCAACATAACCACTTTGTCGCCAGATTAAGCCACTTTTGGCAATCTCTGGCGACTAAAGACTTCCTCAGGGGACTTTTTGCAGAATCTGGCAACTGCAAATAAAACAAAATCTTTGAACAAAACCATTGAACAGAATCATTGAAATTGTCTCTGTGCGACTGGCTGTGATGTTCTTTGTTTTTTTGCACTTAAGCCACTTTTGGCCAGCTCTGGCAACTAAAAAGTTCCTCAGGGGACTTTTTGCCGAATCTGGCAACTGTAAAAAAAATAATGAAAAAAATCATTGAACAAAATCATTGAAATTGTCTCTGAGCGACTGTCTGCGATTCTCTTTGGGGTTTTTTTCTCGCAAAACTAGGTAGAGGAGGTGCGGCGCGCCTCCCGAGACCTCCAGGAGGAGACGCAGCGGCAGGCCGGCCTGCAGGAGAGGCTGCGGGAGGAGAGCCGGCGGCTGGAGGAGCGCGCTGAGGCGCTGGAGAGGGAGAGGGCCAGGGAGCGCAGCGACGCCACCGGCCTCCAGAGGGAGCTGAAGAGCCTGGCCACCGAGAGGGCGGAGGCGGTGGGGAGGCTGGCCAGGGAGGAGGAGGCGCGCAGGGAGGCCCAGCAGAGGCTGTTGGAGATCCAGCAGGAGCAGGGGGAGGCGAAGAGGAGGATGGAGGAGGACAGGGAGGTGCACCGACTGCACAGGAGCGAAGCTGAGGTGCACATCAGAGAACTGAAGGTATACTAAGCACACGCACACACACACACACGCACACGCACACACACACACACATACTGTACAGGAGCGAAGCTGAGGTGCACATCAGAGAACTGAAGGTATACTAAGCACACGCACACACACACACACACACACACACACACACACACACACACACACACACACACACACACACACACACACACACACACACACACACACACACACACACACACTCACACACACACTGCACAGAAGGGAAGCTCAGGTGCACAGCAGAGAACTTAAGGTATACTGAGCAAACCACACACACACACACACACACTGCACAGAAGTGAAGCTGAGGTGTGCTTTAGAAAACTGAAGGTATACTACACACACACACACACACACACACACTGCACAGTATGGAAGCTGAGGTGCGCATCAGAGAACTGAAGGTAGACTACACACACACACACACACACACACACACACACACACACACACACACACACACACACACACACACACACACACGCACACACTCTCTCTCACACACACACACACACACACACACACACACACACACACACAGGCTTTGGGCATGCCATTTCCTGCCGTGTGCGTCATGATTATACTGTGCATGCCAGGGAGACTATTGACCGCCACACGGGAGCTAATATAGAGACGGATCCGGAGTCAATGGAGAATAAAGAATGATATGGAGACCACGATGACATTTGCAAAGCAATTCATCTCAGTTCTGAGTAATGGCCATGTCCAAATCCCACAGCCGGTAAAGCTATAGTTTATCTGCATAGCGATGAAGGTCCATACATAAGAGCTGGGTTACAGGGAAGCAAATTGGTGGATCGAAGTCAAGTCCCTCATTCATCCCAAGCAAACCGAGCATAGAGCGAAGTAGTCTATCCGTGACTTCATGAACCCGGAAATGTTGAGTAACGTAACATTTTGCGGCAGAAATATCATCTACGGTATATGCCCAATGGATAGTATTTTGCTTGGTTGCCCAACGTCGCAATTTCAGCAATTTTTGTATTAATAAGCATAAATAGGAATAAAATCGAAAATAATCTAATCGCATGGCATCGAATAATAAGATGTCGATACTGAATTGTATCGTCGTGGAGGCGGCCAGTGCAATGCACCATTGACATGTACAGTATGTTCAGCTGTTGAGCAGTTTGTGGTGGTTGGTGTTAATGCTGTGGTGCTGCACCACAGAATGGTCTATTATGAATGGGAATCGCTGCATTGCTGCTGACCCAGTACCAACCAGCCAGATTGTAAGCCTGATTTTTGTCCCTCCACAGTGGCTGCAGAGACACCAATAGACCTTTTACACACTTCTGCGTTCTTTAGGAGGAAATACACAATTGTAATGGAACTGTAAAAGGTCCTGTAACAGCCACCCTGTAATTAGCCATTCTACCATCTACCGTCTTATAAAAAAGATAATTAATTAACTGCAAAAATGTTGCATGTTTCTTTAAAACCAAGTCCAAGGAGAGTTTTATTAACTTTGATGTACAGTTAATATCGACTCATAATTCATAGTTCAGTTGGATTTGTAATGTCATATCTGCAAAAATGAAATCCATTTCAAATCTTGTTGCCAACAGAAGGCACCAAGTAGCCTAAAATCCTTCCTAAGAGACCCTCCTAATCCTTGTGTAATCTGTTGCTCTTGTGGTACAGCATTTTCCTAAATATCAATATTTTATATAGAGATATCATATACAGACAGACCTATTTTTGCTAAGTCAAAAGTTTTATTTGATGGAAAAAGCATAGTATTCCATTGAACTATCCCATGATCTCTCTCACTACCACTGTACAATCCAACCAGCTGTCTCCAGTCTCTCAAAGTCACGTTGCTTGTGGCGCTTTGTTTTCAGCTGTTTTCCCCCAGTAATGCCTTTGAGCTAGCACTGCTGCACAGATATTGTTTGAGAAGTCTTACATTTCCATGGAGGCGTTTGTCAATGTCTTATCTGCGTTTCCTCCCACAGGAAGGAGTTGGCTTTGAAGACAGCCACCATTGGCTGCTTACAGAACTCAAACAAACGCACATATAAATAAATGACACCGTTTATTATGCGGAGTGTACTGTATGTAGGGCCACATGTTATGGTGAACGAACAGTTTGCCAAATATCATTAATCGATTTGTATTGCAGTTTAAGATCTGCTTTTTTTCTGGTTCTTATTTTTTTGGGCCCTTGGCATGCACACACACACACACACACACACACACACACACACACACACACACACACACACACACACACACACACACACACGCACACACACACGCTCACTTTTTTTTTCTTGGTTCTTGTTTTTTCGGGCCCAAACACACACACAGAGTCACAGTCACAGTCAGACACACTCACACACACACACACATACACACACACACACAAACACACACACACCCGTGCATGTGCACGCGCATAAACAGCCAACAGACCCTTACCTGGTTGCAGTGAATATCTCTGTGAAAGCACAATAAATCTGGGAGGCCCTCAGGAGACCGCTATTTCTGGTCATCATGTTTGTTTAGTAGTCCGATTCTCCGCCCGAGAAAAATGAGGGGGCCTCAACATCTTTAATAATGACCCTCGTTGGTGGTCATTTCTTGTTTGTCGTTTGTTTTGCAAACGACCTCCCCTCTCCCAAAAAAGGCATGGGCGTCAGACTGCACCGTACCTCATGCTCCTACTGGCTGATGTAACTGGTGCCTGGTCTCCTTGCATCGCCCTTCATGCCATTCCAATTGGGCCACACGCATGTGTGACACACATGTCTTTCCACGCTGGGACTGAATGGCTTGGGGCACGAATAGGTCACCACAATGAAGTGTGTATGCGTGCGTGCCTGCGTGCGTTTGTGCCTGCGTGCGTGCGTGTAGCAAACCTTTTCCTATTCTGCTCATGAGACAATGCTGCGGTCTGTGTTGCCAAATGTGTGTGTGTGTGTGTGTGTGTGTGTGTGTGTGTGTGTGTGTGTGCGTGTGCGTGTGTGTGCGTGTGCGTGTAGAGGACACAGTGCTGTTGGTGATGGAACGATCTTAATAATTTATCCCTTGCTAGCAGGCATGAGCTTTTAGGCCACAGGATGCTACATGGCCTGGAGACCAGTCTGAAGCACACGCGTGCATGTGTGCGTGCGTGTGTGTGTGCATGCATGCGTGTGTGTTGCCAGCTCCAGAGCTGACAAGTGTCACCGCTCATGATTTCAGTTAATTTACCTTCCTTCCATCCATCCTTCCTTCCTTCCTTCTTTCCATCCATTCATCCTTCCATTCATCCTTCCATCCTTCCTTCCTTCCATCCATCCATTCATCCTTCCATTCATCCTTCCATCCATTCATCAATTCCTTCCATCCTTCCATCCATCCTTCCTTCCATCCTTCCATCCTTCCCTCCTTCTATCAGTCTGAGTCAGTGTTGTCCCTTTCAGCTACAGTACCCTTTAAGAAAAACAAACAGAAAACAAAAGAGATGCCCACGTCTTCTTGTATCACTTATGCTCATAAATGATGAGGCGTTAGGAGCAGGGGCCAGGCTGTGGGGCCAGGGGACCCGACCATGATGTGTGTGGTGGTGACACAGACATGAGCCGGAGCATATGCTGCTCAGCGCCCCCCCTCCCCTCCCATCCCATCTGCACGTGATGTTAGTCAGTCACTAATCCATCCAATCCATCCCCCCAGCGACACACACAGATGAGACACACACAGCTCATCATATTATTTAAATAAAAAAACCTAATTCAGTAATAAGACACCATAATCATCATCTCTCTCTCTCTCTCTCTCTCTCTCTCTCTCTCTCTCTCTCTCTCCCTGTAGAGCTGTCTCTCCTAGATTCAGTCTTGCATTTTTCATGACCTACTGTAATGCAATCATCAGAAACGATGAAAAGTGAGAAGAGTTTATAAATTTAGCCATTTTACATACTTACTGTGCAGGCGTGATGACGCATCAGTGTAGCACTTTTTTATTTATTGCAGCATTATCTATTAATGTAACAATCAGATGTGTAGATTGCAACACTGCAAATGATATAAAATGAGAACAATATTCCTTAAATGTGATTATTAAGCCTGAATGGGTCCATCATTTTTGAAGCCATTGATCTACCCACTGCTGAGTTGAGGATTCTTACCAGTATTTTTTACAATATCGTCAGATCGTCAACATGTTATTCAAATTACAGCCAGCTGAATAAAAATTGAAAAGAACATTTGTTAAATATTATTTATTTTCCTTTCTTAGTTTCTAATGTAGTCATTTTACACACTTTTAGGGAAAAGGCAGTGATAACAAAAACTAATGTTCTATACAAATCCTATCAAATGCAAATTTCCAATTTTATAAAGGTGTTTAGCCTGAGAAGTTAGTGATTTTTAGCCATTTTACTTACCACTGTTAAGGTGATGACACACAATGCAATATTTTTTTGGCAATATTGCCAAGCAGTGTTACCAGCAGATGTTCCTAGTGATGTATTAAGGAAGACATTTTTCCCACTTGAGACATTCGTTGCTTGTTGTTGCCTGGCAACATCGCTGAAGAAGTTGCTCCTCTTCTCATCACCTTTAGTCTTGCTAAGCGCTAAGTAGTGTCAGTACTAATGAGTAGAATACTACCACAGCACTGCTGTTGGGAGCTGTAGTTTTATACCCAGGAGTGTTCCATTGTTTTTTGTAGGCCCTGTTTCAACTGAGAACTACAACGAACACCTTAATAACACAGATATTCACACTGCAGAATTACATGATTAAGTCAACACTGCTTTTTTGAACAAGAACATCTTGTTCAGATAATACTAATGAAGCCTTTCATACAATCTGTATGATTGTGAGATTGACCATGTAAGATATTCCAGGGGCACCGGCATTGCTATAGGCAAGGTATGAGCTTAGCTAAAACGATTCCTTAAGACACTGTTATGTTAGCAGTGTGTGTCTTCATTGAGTAAACAGCCCTGAAGGAATTGCAGTGTTTTTAGTGTGTGTAGAATTATCAATGGTTATGACCATAGATGCTTATCTGTGTGTATGTGCGGGTGTGTGTGCGCGCTTGTGTGTGTGTCTGTGTGTGTCTGTGTGCGTGCGTGTGCGTGCGTGTGTGTGTTTGTCTGCGTGTGTGTGTGTATGTCTGCGTGTGTGTGTGTGCGTGTGTGCGTGTGTGTGTGCGTGCGTGTGTGTGTGTGTGTGTGCGTGTGTGCGTGTGTGTGTGCGTGCGTGTGTGTACAGGCGGAGGTGGCTTCGGAGCGCGAGGCGGCGCGGATGTTGCGGGTGAAACTGGAGCGTATGAAGGAGGAGTGTGCCCGCCTCAGCGAACAGCACGGCAGCCGCGAGGAGACACACACACAACTCCTACGCAAGCAGCAGGCCCTCAAGGCACAGCTGGAGGACAAGGTGAGGAGAAAGAGGAGGAGGAGTGAGGAGGAGTGAGGAGGAAGAATGGATGATGGAGATGGAGGAGTGAGGAGGAGGAGAAGTGAGGAGGAGGAATGGATGATGGAGATGGAGGAGGAGAATGGAGATTGAGGAGGAGGAGAATTGATGATGATGTGAGGAGAAAGAAGAGGAGGATGTAGGACAAGAAGAGAAGGAGCTGAGAACAGAGATGGTACAGTAGATGAGGAGGAGACTGTTTGTAAGGAGCTTCCTCAAGAATCAATATGATGTACAGGTCTAAGCTGCCTGGCAACCTATGGCCCTTTTTATTAGCCTAGGTCCTGGACTATGAGTCACTAGGAGAATGGAGCAAAAGGAAAGGAGTTCAATGGGAAAGTTGTGGCCATATAGGAGACCCTAGTTGATCCCACTTTGTTGCGTTGGTGACACCTGCTGCACTTTGTCTTGGTTACAATATTAGTTCAAAGTAGGAGCAGGTATGCACACTAAATAAGACGCTAAGGTCAAGAACAAATATATTTTTTTTTAATTTCCTCAGAGCAGAGTAGAGTAGACTGAGTGCTTACAATATTAGAAATCTTTGGTAGGACTCGGAGGAGGAGAAGGGAGATATAGGTGAGAAGAAGAATCCAGGAGGACGTGAGGAGGAAAGAGGAGAATTAAGGAGGATGCGAGGAGGGAGGGAGAACGGAGAATGGAGATTGAGGAGGGATGAGAATGGGGATGGAGGGAGAGGACTAGAATTAAGGAGGTGACACAGCTGGAGGACAAGGTGAGGAGGAGGGAAGAGGAGGCGGAGGAGGAAAGGGGCATGGGTAGGGAGGAAGTGAAGCGGAGGAGGTCAAAATGGAGGTGCTGGTAGGAATGAGTGTGGAGGTGGAGGGAAGAATGGTGATTGAGTTCAGGAGGAGGAGGAGGAGGAGGAAGAGCAGGAAGTGGAGAGGAAGAATAAAGATTGAGTTGAGGAGGTGGAGAGGAAGATTAGGAGGAGATGGGGATGAGAAGAAGGGGGAAAAGCAGGAGGTGAGGATGAGAAGGACTGTGGCATCAGTGTGTTGCAGGTACATACAGGTTTTTTTATGTAGAGTATGCGCCTGCATGTATGTGTGTACATGCAAGTGGATGTGTAGGCCTTTGTGGTGACAGGAGGGCGTACTGTATGTGTTTGTGTGGGCAGGCGTTTATTGTCTGAGTGAATTTTCATGATGAGTGTTTTTTTGTTGTTGTACATGTTTTCTTTTTTTCTTTCCATATGAAGGTGTGTGTGTGCGTGCGCGTGTGCGTGCCTGTTTGAGCTTCTTTGCTCTTATGAGTGTGCTGAAAGCATACCTGACTGTGTGTGTGGGTGGGATGTTATTATATATCTTTGGGAAATATATGTCTGTCTATGTTTTGACATGGCTGAGCTTTTATTTATATGG
Source organism: Engraulis encrasicolus (assembly GCF_034702125.1). NCBI lineage: Eukaryota > Metazoa > Chordata > Actinopteri > Clupeiformes > Engraulidae > Engraulis > Engraulis encrasicolus. The sequence continues at coordinate 23,778,568 of NC_085874.1, read as the reverse complement.
ATGTACATGGAATATGGAAGTGCGTGTGTGTGTGTGTCTGCATGCCATTCATACCTATGGCCATGCGTGTATGTGTCAAGGCATTTCTGTTTCTCACTATGTCTCTGTGTGTTAGTATGGGAATGCATGTGTCGTGTGTGATGAACACATTGGTTGATGTCCTGTTCTGAGCACAATTTTGATGCTTGAGAGTGCACTCCTCTCTATACGAGTGTGTGTGTCGACGCATTCTATGTTTGTTGAGTTTTTCTTTAGGTGAATGTTTGTGTTAGATGAATGTGATTCATTTTTTTCTTGTCCATTTCTGTCCACATTCGTATGTGTCTGAATCC
>NC_085874.1:23755736-23765736 GCF_034702125.1 Engraulis encrasicolus | reverse complement strand
GTCTGTGTGTGTGTGTGTGTGTGTGTGTGTGTGTGTGTGTGTGTGTGTGTGTGTGTGTGTGTGTGTGTGTGTATGTGTGTGTGTGTGTGTGTGCCCTCTTGCTGTGCTGCTTATGTGGGAGCGCTGTATCCGTGCGGCGTGCGTACGCAGCGGGAGCCGGGAGCTATCAGCTACATCGGCAGGGGGCCTGAGCCATCACCCAAAATGGATGACTGTCTTCTTAGGCTCGCCGTGTGTGTGTGTGTGTGTGTGTGTCTGTGTCTGTGTCTGTGTCTGTGTTTGTGTGGAGGGAGAGACTGAGGGAGAGGGTGTTTGTCTCTTTTGGAACTGAATGTGTGAATCTATTATGTGCACATGGTTATGATCAAACATCATACATATGATGCACATGCATGTCGAGGGGAGAGAGAGAGAGAAAACATTTTAATAATATGTGAGTATGCGGTATGTTGGCCTTAATATTAATCATGCATGCGTTTCCATATGTGGATACAGATAATATACAGTTGATACCAGAAATGAACGTACACTATATGTATGTACATAAAGACACCAAATCTTTTTTTCCCTCATTCTCTGACAGATCAGAGTGTTCAGTTTAGGTGATTTAGGATTTTCTAGTTTATTTCCAACATTTATTTGCCAACATTTCTAGCTCTAATGGTGACAGAGAATTTTACACAATGTTTTTATTATGTTTATTATCAAAGTCAAAAGATTACATACACATCATTAGAATGACAGGAATGACAGTGGGGAGAGAGAAACCGGGAAATGAACCTGTGTTGCCAACGTAGTAAATGTTGTTTATACATAAACATGGTTCGGGAGGAAACCCACGAGTGATTGACAGCTGTCATTACTTGCTCCCGCCTTCGCTGACATTTAAACCCCTCCTTTCCCTTCCACCTGTGATGCGCGAAGGCTTCCGGATTGTCCCACCACCTCCCCCTACTCCTCCTATTTCACTAGCTCTAGAGTATCCAGCTACATCCCTCCATACACATGGGGGTGGAAGCGGATGATCATCCCGCATGATCTCCGCTTTAACATTCTAGGACCAAGGCCAGCCAGCATGCCACTCACGCATATTGTACACCAAGCACTCAAGGGTAAACTAGTGAACCCAGTGCCCTACCGTTTGGCCACAGCAGGGCCATGTGCTGTGTTTTATGAAGTGTGCTAGTACCTCCCTCAGCAAATCAGCCCCATAACGTGATACTGCGCCCCCCATGTTTCAAAGTTAGGATGGTGTCCTGAGGCTTGCAAAGGCCCTTGTTTCTGCATTAGGAGGTTTACAAGCCTGAGAACTCCATACAGTGCTAAGTTTGAAATATGGGGCTGGCAGTATCATGTTATGGGTTGTTTTGCTGCCAGAGGAACTGCCGCACATCACAAAATCGATGGTATCGTGAAGAAAGAAAGATATTGAAGCAACATCTCATTTGCCAAGAAGTTAAATGTTGGCAGCAAATGTGTCTTCGCAGTGACCAAAAGCATTACAACAAAAGTTTAAAAATGGCTTGAGTGATGAATGAATGAATGATTTTTTTTCACACCATCAGTTACCTGTCAATTAAATGAGACATTAAAATTGAACAGCATGGAGAAAAGGGTCCCCAAGTGAAGCTAAGTATACATTTATATGGCAGAGCCCAGTCATGGGTGAGCGGTTAGGGCGTCAGACTTGCATCCCAGAGGTTGCCGGTTCAACTCCCGACCCGCCAGGTTGGTGGGGGGCGTAATCAACCAGTGCTCTCCCCCATCCTCCTCCATGACTGAGGTACCCTGAGCATGGTACCGTCCCACCGCACTGCTCCCCATGGGGCGCCACTGAGGGCTGCCCCCTTGCACGGGTAAGGCATAAATGCAATTTCGTTGTGTGCAGTGTTCACTTGTGTGCTGTGTCACAATGACAATGGGAGTTGGAGTTTCCCAATGGGCTTTCACTTTATATAGCCTTCATGGACATAGCTAAAACGGCTACTATGGTACTACGCATGGTCCAGCTATTCCATTTTTGTTGGCAAGGAATGGGTCAAAATTCTTCAACATTCATAACAGATTGTAGAACGATATTTAAAGGTTTTATTTAATTATTTGAGTGGTGAAAGGCATTGAGACCAAATTCTAATGAAGTGTATGTTTAACGTTTGACTTTGATGAAATATTGTGTTCTCTCATTATTATTCTTGGATCTGGAAATAATTTGGGCATTTGGAAATACATGTAAAACTCCTAAATTGCCTAAAACTGGACAGCTTTCATCCAGTTTCAGAAAATGAGAAAAAAATAATTGTGTTTCTTTACATACAGACAGTGTATGTAAGCTTCTGGTTTCAACTGTATGTTCCTTTGTGTGTATGTGCATGCAGGTGTACGTATGTTTTAACACATTGAATACCAGGAATGTTTTTTTTTTTTTTTAAGTTTTACTCCCCATGCAATTAATACTGCACCTGTAAAATTACCTTTTTACGTGTGCCAAGTTTGTGGGGTAATAGAAACATTCACTGTTTTGTATGTGTGTGTGTGTGCGTACATGTGTGCTCATGCTCTTGAATGAGCAGTGGTGTGCCCATCCATAATGAAATACATCATCTCCTGCTATGTACATACTTGCGGTATATACAGTACTGTACCTTAAGTGTATGCGAGTGCGCTTGAACGCTAGCGGGATATTCTCCTGGGTAGATGTCTTTGCCGTACTGTGTGTGCGTGGGTGTGCTGACTGTTATGGTTTTGTGTACTTCAAGGTGCACTGTGTAAGATAGTGGCCAGAATAAGTATTGCAACCAATTGAAAGGGTGCTGCCAATTGCCAAATTTGATATTTTCATGAATATTTACAAGTATTTACTAATATGACCAAATTACATTAAGCTTTGCAGCTATTTCTGGAAATTAAAAATGGCGCACCGTGAAGAAGATCCCCTTTTCATGTATGAAAAGTGCCATTTTCCCAGTTATACTGAGTACTAATTTGATGGAGGTGGTAAGTATTTGTTAAAAAGGTAACAGTTGTGAATGGGCAGCATGGATTCTAGAAATTAACTACTAAAAATATTACATGTGGTGCACCTTGAAGTGTGAGTACTGTGTGTGCGCAAATGTGCATCGATTATTTGTGTGTACATAGTGTGTACATTGTACTTAAGTGTGAGTACTCAGTGTGATTGTGTACCAGTTATTTGCGTATAGTGTGTTCATTGTGTCTGAATCTTTTGTATACTTATGATTTTGTGTGTTTGAACTGATATGATGAGTTTGTTTGCCATGGGCATACGCTGCTGTACTTGGACATTTGTATGCAGACTTTGGTGTTTGTGTTTGTGTGTGTGTGTGCGCGTGTGTGTGTGTGTGTGTGTGTGTGTGTGTGTGTGTGTGTGTGTGTGTGTGTGTGTGTGTGTGTGTGTGTGTGTGTGTGTGTGTGTGCGCGCGTGCGCGTGTGCGTGTGTGTGTGTGTGTGTGCGCGTGCGCGTGTGTGTGTGTGTGTGTGCATGGCAAGACCCAGCTTCATTACCTGTGCAAAGAACCGCATGACACATCATAGCATATGCATGTGCTGTGTATATGTAAGCATATGTTTGTGTATGTGTGTGTGTGTGCACACATGTGCGACTGTTTTTGTATCCTGTTGTGTGCATAGCTTAACACATTTCACACTGTGCAAGCGTGTTTTTGTTTTGTGTGTGTGCGTGTGCGTGTGCGTGTGTGTGTGTTCATTCTGCAAAGCTGTCTGCGAACCTCAGTAACTGGTGCATATGGCTTTTTTATTGTTTGTTCGCGTCTCTATCCCTGTGTGTGTGTGTGCACATGTGTGCATGTGTACACAAACCGCAGTGGATGTGTATTGCGTGTGTGTTATGTGCATACTTTTGTACATGCAAGTGTGTGTGTGTGTGTGTGTGTGTGTGTGTGTGTGTGTGTGTGTGTGTGTGTGTGTGTGTGTGTTTGTGTGTGTGTCAGGGCGTCAGGGCTTGACACTGGCACCTGCCAACCGGCCTAATGCTGGTAAAACTTGGCTGTGGCTAGTAACAATTTCAGTGTCACTCGCCACCTGTCATTTTGACAGGTAGCTTATTCTATGGTATGACATATCAGAAGAGTGTATATTCTGCATGTTGCCCCTTGTGTATCAATTATTCATATTTAAGTTCAAGAAAAAAAGCAGTTACTATTTGTTTGCTTTATTTCAATGTAGAAACCCATGCACTCATCTTCTTGCTTTAAGCACCTCATCTTCTGAGGTTAGATGTGCAGCATGATGAAAAATTCCAATTTTTGGCTAATAGAATAGCTGGATGGCTAGTGACTCAGCGAAAAAGTTAATGTCAAGCCCTGGACTGTGTATGTGTGTGTGTGTGTGTGTGTGTGTGTGTGTGTGTGTGTGTGTGTGTGTGTGTGTGTGTGTGTGTGTGTGTGTGTGTGTGTGTGTGTGTGTGTGTGTGTGTGTACATGCTCTGGTTGTGTATTTATATATATTTTATTATACCTGTGTGTGTGTGTGTGTATAGAGTGCGCTGCAGTGGCTGTGTGAGGAGCTGCGTGAGCGCGGGGATCGCGAGGGGCGTGTGCGGGGCCAACTGCAGCAGTGTCGTCGGGAGCTGAAGGGGCTGAGGGGTGCCAAGGAGCAGCACGCACACGAGACACACACACTACGCCAGAAACTACAGGAGCAGCAGAGCCAACTCAAGCAGCTCGCCAAAGACAAGAGGGGTGAGACACACACACACACACACACACACACACACACACACACACACACACACACACACACACACACACACGCGCGCGCGCGCACACACAGACACAGACACACACACACAGACACAGACACAGACACACACACACACACACACACAGACACACACACAGACACACAGACAGACACACAGACAGACACACAGACAGACACACACACAGACACACACACAGACACACACACAGACACACACACAGACAGACAGACACACAGACAGACACACAGACAGACACACACACAGACACACACACAGACACACACACAGACACACACACACACAGACACACACACACACGCGCGCACACACACACGAGNCCACACACACACGCGCGCGGTGCACGCGCGGTGCGCACACACACACACACACACACACACACACACACACACACACACACACACAGTCATGAGCAGCACACACTACTTGTGTATCACCACCTACAAGAGCAGCAAGCAGAACTACTGGAATGGAATCACGGAAATGGAAACCAAAATATATACAAACGGTAATTCTGATGGCTTTTCATCTTGTGTTTGCGTTGCGTGCGTGCGTGGGTGCGTGCGTGCGTGCGTGTGTGTGTGTGCAGATCTACAGGAGAAGAACAGCAGGAGGGACGAGGAGATGAGAGCCCTACAGGTCAGTGTTCCCCTGCATCATGCCCTCACTCACCATCACACCACACCTCAGGGCAGTCATGGGTAAGCGGTTAGGGCCTCAGACTTGTAGCCCAAAGGTTGCCGGTTCGACTCCCGACCCGCCAGGTTGTTGGGGGGAGTAATTAACCAGTGCTCTCCCCCGTCCTCCTCCATGACTGAGGTAACCTGAGCATGGTACCGTCAGAGAGAGTAGAGAGAGAGAGGTTCCATTGGCCCATTGTTTCCGGGTTCTATTATTGGGGGGAAATCCCCCTTTAGGCAGACCTAGGCAGACCTGAGGACTGTTCTATTCAATAGAGCTCGAAAGTCCCGCCCCTTAGTTCCGCGTTTCACGGGACCTAAGCTGACCATCTAACAACATGGTAGAGAGTAAATATCTTCTGATCTCAGTCATGATATGCGCTGGGCTACAAATATGCTGTTTAAGAGGCTAGATAAAGATTATTCATGCAGAAGTATCAATGTTTTGTTCCGAGGCCGTCGGCATGAAAAACGTGAAGAAACACAGCTTTCTAAAAAGTTTGGGGGTTCATACGAAAAATTAAGCAAAAATATCAGAAACAACATATATGGAGCTCGTGGCACAACTCGAAGGGGATCGAAATATCATTTTAATACCGCCATTGGATTACATGCTACGATTTTCGGCTAAAAACGCCGTTGAGGTCCCATGAAATCGGGGGAAGTGACGTCACTTTCGAGCTCTATGCTAGGAGCATTATGACACGCCCCTATAGGCAGACCGGAACCTGGTCACATTAGGTGCCCATAGAAACCTATTATGTTGGCATATCTCTATACTTAAAGAATCTCTGGTACCGTCATCACTATACACTATCACTTTGTTTCCTGGTTCATGAGCTTTACGTTTTGGCTAGACAGAGGAAACGAGTTACTAATACTAGGGAATCTTCTACCGTCCAACCTGTCAACATCCGTTACAATTAACAAGGCAACTTGCCTGGCCTTTTGTCTTTTTAGAATAAGAGATAGCTTGTGTTTTTCGTGGCCTCTCAAAGTGGCTGCTCGCTCCACCAAAGGCCCAGGTAAAGAACCTTGCTAATGTAGCAAAAAAGTTTCAAATTTCAAATTCAATGACATTTTTGTTCCATAGAACCTAGACTAGTGACTAGTGCAGTGTAAAACCTATGTATACCCCCTCACGCCCATATGAGACACGCCCCATAATCTATAGTATAGCCTGCTCTGCTCGCCAACTAAATTCTGCACTCTTATTCCCCTCTCAACTGGCTTCAACATATTCACTGTTTGCTTACAAAATGTGTTTCAATGGCTGACATTTAAATAGAAAAGACTTTTATTGGTGTGTGTGTGTGTGTGTTGCATGGGGGTACTGTATTAGATTCTATACAGCAACCCCCATGCAACACACACACACACACCCCTCGTCCCCCTCCACCCTCCATCATCTACAGTATACTCAGCATACAAAATCTCCTACAGGAGCTATCAGAAACATGTATTTGGCTTGTCTTAATTTGTCTGTGTGGAGTTTATTTATTTTTTTAGCTCCTGTGACAAGAGTGTTTTTTTTTCTCTGGTTTCCCTCCCCTCCCCTCCGTCTTCCTCCCCCTCTGCAAACATTCCTCACATGTCTCACATTAACCCCACCGCCCCCTCCAAGTCTTCCTCCCTCCCCCTCGCTCCCAGTTACAGTAGCTATCAAACACCCTCCTACCCCCTCTCTCCAGGCTACTGTATGCCTCTCATGTCCCACATTAACCCCACCACCCCCTCCAAGTCTTCCCCTCTCCCCCTCACTCCCAGTTACTGTAGCTGTACTGTAGTAACACCCTCCTTCCCCGTCTCTCCCTGCTACTGTATGCCTTACACGGCCCCCACCTCACCCTCCAGAGCGCCCCCACCAACCTCCAAGGCACCCCTAGCCCTGGCTATTAAACACCCGCCGCCCCCCTCTTCTCTCTCTGCCACTTTTTATGGCCCCACCATCACCCTCCATGGCAACCTCCAAGCTGCCCCCAGCCCCCTCCAGAGTGCCCCCAGCCTGGGCTATTAACCTTCCATCACCAGCTCTGCCCTCTCCCAGTGCACTCCACACACTGCCCTGCCCACACAACACATGTCGACCACAACACGTACAGATACACACTTACACACATATACTGTACAACGCTTAAATTGTGGTGAATGCAGGCACACGTGCAGACACATACAGTACACATACGTCTGGATTACAGCATGTAAACGCACACTTGCGCACATGTTGCATGCACATGTACACACACACACACCAAAGGCAATCACGGTGAAAAAGCATGTGATGAATTGACACACACTTGCATCCTTTCCAGAAAAAATACCATCATTATTATTGCATCATTATTGATAAATGTTGTAGATTGGTCCACGTATAGCTCAGAACACACAAAGCCTTAGCAAACCGTGCAGACTGTCATCTCTTTGCCTTTCAAAACACACTCAATTCAGACTCAGTTACAGTACAAACTGATTTCTCTGCCCAGTTGTAGATTTTACTCATATAAAAGATTTTTTTAATTTAAATTTCATTCATTGAAACACATTTTGTAAGCAAACAATGAATATTTTGAAGCAGGTTGAGTGGGGAAGAAGACTGCAGAATTTAGTTAGCGAGCAGAGCAGGCTTTAGTGTTTTGCATTGAGGATCCACGCTGTCATGAGGGGGATTTGTGGAAGCCCAGCACTGTCACTGCATATGAAAGTCTTAATTACGTTAAATCTGAAACTAAGCTTTTTTTTTTTTTTTAAACTCTCCTCACACTTTGACAGTTTGTAAACCTGTCAGTGAGCTTTGACAGTTGTCAACATTTGAAGAACATACCACAGTCTACCTGCACATATATGTGTGTGTGGGGATGTGTATGTGTGAATAACAAAAAAAAAAAAGCATCATACCTTTTGCTAACAATTCTTACAAAATCCCTTTGCTGTATTGAAGCTTCCTCCTTCTACTTTTGCTCCTCCTCTTACCGCCCCCACCCCACCTACCTCCTCAGCGATGTGTACTTCAGGCCTAGGTAACAGTATCAGCATCTTACCCACTGCCTCCCCCTCTTCTTCTTTCTCCTACTCCTCTGCATCCAACTCCTCCTCTTCTTCTTTCACCTCTTTCTACTCCTCCTTGTCGTCTTGCTCCTCCTCCTTCTCCTCTTCCTCCTCCTCCTCTTCTTCTTCCTCCTCCTCATCCTCTTCTTCCTCCTCCTCATCTTCTTCATTCTCCTCTTCCTCCTCTCCTTGCTCTTCCTCCTTCTCCTATTCTTCCTCCTTCTTCCTCCTCTTCTTCTTTCTCCTCTTCCTCTTCCTCTTCCTCCTCCCCCTCATCGACGTGTACTTCAGCCCCAGATAGCCGTGCCAGCTTCTTACCTGCCGTGCATCCGTGGCGGCACCTGACTGTATTCACACCTAATATTAATGAGTCTCCTTAGACAGCACCAATAGCAGCTCCAGGCAGGAGGCACAGGCTCCCAGCAGCGACCCCCTATTGTAATTACTGTATGTGCATGCACATCGGAGAGAGTAGTGGTGGTGTTGTGGGGTGGGGGGGTGTCGACATGTCTCCCAGTAGGCCCTCATTTGATTGATAGCTGTGAAACACCTGCAACAAGGCCTCGGGATCCCAGACGAGCCCCCAACCCCCAATCCCCAGTGGTTTTCTCTGGCTTAGGGGCTGACTTCTGGGAATGGTGTCAATGTTGGCTGATGATGTAATGTAGTGTAATGATGTGTTTTTAATGTAAATATGCCATGCTGGTAGCTGGACTGGGCTTGCTTGTTATGCTTGTATTTATCCAAATGTATTATTTTTTGTTGTTTCTCTCTATTTCTTCCTATCTGTCTCAACAGGATAGAGTCCTGGATTTGGAAATGGTAAGAGATCGCTTTGTCAGATATAGCAATTAATTTCTGATTCAGCTTTATACACGCCGGTACTCCAGAGCATTGAAAAAGATAGGCATATTTATTCTGTCATGTATAGTGCCTGAGGTTTGCTTGCATTAGCCTTGTAAGAAGAGGGCTTGGTTCATAAGCCAAGTAATTTATTGTGTTGCAAGTAAATGTGTCCCATTACCTTGAGTGCACAGATCATTTCTGATGGCGGAATATGTTCAGAGGTAATTTTCTACGGTCCTTTTTATGGGGCGCACATTACTATTTAAATGTAATGACTGAGGAAGGGACGGTGGTTCACTGGAGATCGTTTTAATGGCGAAACGAGAGATGTCATATTTGCTTGCAGCACAATACATGATCATTTTGTAGATAAGCACTCCTGAATGTCCAATGATTACTCACTTTGGGGGGGGGTATTATATAGATGCACATTTGTTAAACGTATAGACAAGCCCGCATTGACTCAAAAGTGTTTATGGAGCAGTAGGTGGAAAAAGAAAGAGGGAAAGGGAGAGAGAGAGAGAGAGAGAGAGAGAAAGGGAGAGAGAGAGAGAGAGAGAGAAAAACGACCGTTCGAAATCCCCCTACTATCCATCACAATTATGTGCTACGGCTCACTGCCACACATTCAATTAGCTCCAGGAGAACTCCCGGCCCTTTGGTTAGGAAG
>NC_085874.1:23718236-23750736 GCF_034702125.1 Engraulis encrasicolus | reverse complement strand
GAAAAGGGACCTACATGTCCAGCACCCTGCTCACCAATGGGGCCTGTGAGTCACACACACACACACACACACACACACACACACACACACACACACACACACACACACACACACACACACACACACACACCTACTTCCTCCACTTGAGCCATGGCCTAGTTTTCCGAGGTCAAAATAAAGAATAGGTCACTCTCCTCCCCTAATACCCCCCCGCCCACTGGGGCAAGATGGCAAATGAGGAGCCAATGTACTTTGCCCTGTTTGTCTTTGAAAGAGAAGTGGGAAAGCAAACAAAAAAAGTAGACCTGAGTAGCAAACATTAAGTTAACCTTTCAAGCAGAGCGCTCAGCGAATGCCAACTACCCAATCCCACGCCCATCTCATTTAAACAGCATGACTCAAAATGTAAATGCAACCCCCTGCCATGCACGCACAACCCAGAAAATGACGCATGCCATTTTTTCCCCAATTACCCCCTCTCAACCCAGCAGCAGCAGCAGCGCCCGGACGCCTGAGTTCCCCAGAACCGGACTCCCTACTCCTCAGCACCAGTCCACTCATCACCGTCAGCGAGCCCTCGAAAAAGCACCGGTCCAACGTCTAACCCGTTCATTGCATTCCTGGGGGGGGTCTTAATGGCATGCCTGCCATTTTAGACCACCCTGAAAGTCTTCACCAATACCATCAGGCCATCACCAAGGTGCTACCATGACTACCTCCAAGGCAACTAGGCCAACAGGCCAATCAGTGGACCACTCTACGCAGAGAGAAGGAAGTGAATTACAGTTTTTGAAGGAACCTATACAGGGCTGCTATTTGAGAAGAACATGGTATTTATTTGAAATTGCCAGCGATTACCTGCTTTTTTTCATGTATTTGTAATGATGTCACCAGTTTCAGAACTTTAGAAAGAGTGAGTTTTACTGTAATGAGTTGTAACTTTATGAACTGAACACTATGTCCAAGTGTTTTTAGACCTTGAAGTGAAGCGAGACATTATTGTCATCAAAGACCTCCTTGTCGTGGGGCAAAAAAAAAATCCTCAGACATGGCAGCTAACCGTACAACATGGTTATGTCTCTACAATGGCTGTAATCTTGTTTGCTCTGTACTGTCAAATGCTATTGCAGAGATGCAAGTTTTGCTTTTTGTTTTCTTTTAAATCAAGTCTGAAGCCGATTTTAAGCTATGGTGCCTTTGTAGTCATAGTCATAAAGGAGTAGGAGTCCTGGAACTAACTGTGAGCACCTGTAGATAAAGAAAATATGCAATTTGACATATAGCTGAAGAAAATAATATGCATTTCATATCCTAAAGCTGTCCAAACACTACTCAGAAATGATTTTTATACCTTTTTTTTTATTTTATTTTAAAGCAAGGAAACACTGCTTTTGTTTTTATACTATATTTGTAAATGTCATGAAGGACAAATATGTTTTTAAAATAAACTGATAAATATATATAAAACAAAACATTTCCCAAGAGTCGTATTTTATTTCAGTGCTTGAGACAAACAGAATATGTACTAGAAACTCTGATGCATCATTATTATTCCTGAGACAAAATGCTCTATTCCAGATTAAGCATTTATCCTGTAACACTCCCTCAGTGGGACATTTTACTGCAGGAGAAGGGTGGCATTGATAAAATGGTACCACCCAATGTAAATACAATCCCTTAGCATAGTGATTCTCAGCTGAGGCGCTACAGCCCCCCAGGGGGCATTAGGAAGCCCTAGGGGGGGCCTTGAGAAGAATAGGGATCTTAGTTCCCAATGTGGGGCATTGGTCTATTATTTTTTATATATATAATAAGGTGGGCATTTGCAGGCTTATGATGCGGTCAATGGGGTGTTGGAGGGCTTATGATGAGGTCAAGGGGGCTTTTGTTCAAAAAAATTGAGAACCACTGCCCTAGCATGTAACGAAGCACACTCATGGAATTTCTCCGATTACCCCTCCCAAACCATCAGCAGCGCCTGCCCTGCACGTTTGACTCTACTGGTCCAACGTCTGTGCTGATGCCACATCTATTGACTGCATTCCTCAGTGGTCTGAAAGGCATGCCATTGCCTATCCTCAGCTTTTACATGTATGAAGACTGTCAAGAAGGGAAATGCGCTATATCAAACCGTTTGGCTTAACACTTCCTCAGTATAACATTTGGGGGAAGAATAGTGGAGGAACCGCTTTCTAGGAAATGCACCGTTACAAATCATATGGCCTAACAATCCAGTGGCATTGTGGAAGTGAAAACTGAAAGCCCAACTGGGGAACTCCAGCTCCCATTGTCATTGTGACACAGTATACAAGTGTGTGCTGTACACAACGGAATTACTATGAAGTGCTAGACAGGAACAGTAACAGTGTAATTATAATTAAACAAAGTAATTATAATGCTGTTGCTACTACCGTACTAATGTCTTTATTAGTAGTATTCTTAGTAGTATTATTAAATAACAATATTATTATTATTAATAATAATAATTAATAATAATGATTATTTCCTTACACTATACAGTAACCCTGTCTTTCTCCCTTCCCTGCCTGCATGTCTGTGTGTGTATCTGGCTGCCTTGTTGGCTTGGTTGGAGGACTCGGGGAGAGAGACAGAGACAGAGGTCTGTGGTGAAAGCAGCTGAGGGAGAAAGCAGCCTCTTCTCTTCCATGCGCTGTGACTGGCTCTGGCTCTGGCTGCATTCATTGGGAGACCTGCTGAATCCAATTACGCCACCGCCCCCACTCCACAGAATACATCACTGTCAGGCCAGCACACCGTACCTCACAGCCTAGCGCACCACACCACAGCACAGCACACCGTACCTCACAGCCCAGCGCCAGGGCCGGATTAACACACAGGCTAGATATGGCTGCAGCCTAGGGCCCCCCAACTGCCAGGGGCCCCCTGATTGCCCAAAAGTAAAATATATATATATATATATATATATATGCAGAATTGTGACCAGATGCAATATTAGAAAATTCATCCATTGTGTTCAGTACAGTTGGTAGACATGTTATCCTGAAATTGTAGCTCCTAATTATGACACTGTCTACGTGAATTTGTCACAAAATTTGCCTTCTTGGGGGCCCCACAGCAACCTGTAGCCTAGGGGCCCCAGGCCATCTTAAGCCGGCCCTGCCTAGCGCACCACAGCACCACACAGCAGCATATTCTAGTTCGTCACATTGCACCACACCACAGCATAGCCCAGTGCACTGCACACCACACCACAGCATATTCTAGTGCACCACATCCCAGCGCCATCACTGAGGATTGTTAAGCATGCTCCTTCTCCTCTTTGTCCGTTCTAATTTGTTTCTTTGCCTTTTTTTCTGTCTTCTGTGTACAGCTTTGTTGGGAAATGGAAGCTTAAAATCTCATTTGGCTTTTTTTCTTCTTCTTTATTTTGATAACACTTCTTCCTTTTTGTCTGGTTTGTGAAATTATTTTCCGTCCATTTTGTCTTTTCATTTTACATGCCTACTGCTCCAACCTTTATAAACTCCTTTTACATGTGCCAATAGCATACACTAACATCAACCCTGAATGCATTTTGACTTACACACATATTCCATCACTATGAGCCGTGACAAATATGCTTTACAAAAAAAAAAAAAACAAGTATATTTGCTATACATTGACTTGTCTGTGTCCTGTCTCTCCTCTAGCATCCCTTTAATGGAGTAAATTTAGTAGCGTACATTTAGCGCTTAGACAGAAGGTCTACCACTACCTGGCCATGCTGTACCGTGTCATGTCGAATGTGTGGACACGTCTTTCTTTAGTTTTTTTTTTTTTTTTTTTTTTTTTTTTTAAACCAAATGAGCTGTAAAATTGTATCAGCCACCTGTGCTCTACCTGTGTTCAAAGGGAAATCTGCTTTGGACATCTCTTAGCTGATGTCTCTGGCATGCACAGACATTTTTGGGAGACAAGTGCTAGCAGGGGGCATGTGGAACTTCTGGCTGTCTTACTGGGCTTTACACAATAGGGATTACAGTATATTGAGCCATTATTATCACACACTTAAAGCGTCAAGCATTTCAAAATGGTCATGTCAACCCAAAACATAAAAAACTAGAATGGGCACTCGGTAGACCGCAAACCTTCGTCTACTCAACTTATTTTTTTCTGGCCATTTTCTGGAGTGTGGGGCATAACATTCTCCAAATTTTGGTGTTAGTTTCATTTAAATCGGACCGGAATATCGTAATATTACATTTTTGGCCCATTCTTGACCTCTTATTCAATTCCGCATGCACATGTTGTTTCTGGCATATAGTGCTTGGCAAAGAAAAACATTTTTGACCTTTTCGTGACCTTGACCTTGACCTTTGACCCAATCACTTCCAAAAAGTAATCGATTGTTCCTTGGGTCATGACCAACCATGCCAGTAAATTTCATAAAAATTGGCTCAATTTAGGCCTACGTTTTTGACCTTTTCGTGACCTTGACCTTTGACCTTTGACCCAATCACTCCCAAAAAGTAATCGATTGTTCCTTGGGTCATGACCAATCATCCCACTAAATTTCATAAAAATCGGCTCAATTTACGTTTTTGACCTTGACCTTGACCTTTGACCCAATCACTCCCAAAAACTAATCGATTGTTCCTTGGGTCATGACCAATCATCCCACTAAATTTCATAAAAATCGGCTCAGTTCTGTCTGAGTTATACGAAGTACAAACAAACATTTTGACCTTGACCTTTGACCCAATCACTCCCAAAAACTAATCGATTGTTCCTTGGGTCATGACCAATCATCCCACCAAATTTCATAAAAATCGGCTCAGTTCTGATTGAGTTATTCGAAGTACAAACAAACAAACATATTCACAAATAAGTAAATAAATACACAGCGGTCAAAACATAGCCTTCTGGCGAAGGTAATAATAACTTTCAAAAAGGTCAGGTCAGGAGCAGGTTCTTTAGCGCCACCTCGTTCCTATCTGCACACCTATGGGGTTATGCACAGTGGTGAATGAAATAATCCAACTATGCACTTGAGTAAAAGTACAAAAGTATCTGCCTTCAAAAAAAACTTAAGAGCGGGGCGCTGTGACACAGTGCGCTAAGCCCCCCACATTTGGGCTTGCATGCCCATGGGGACCGCGGTTCGAGTCCGGACGGGGTCATTTCCCAGCCCTACCCCATATCTCTCTCCTGCTCATTTCCTGTCTCCTCTCACACTGTCCTGTCATAATAAAGGCCCTAAAAAGCCCCCAAGAAAACATACTTCAAAAATACTTCAGTATTGAAAGTAAACGTAAAGCAAAAATGATAGTTTTTGTGATTGACATCAAACCCCCTTCTCCATCAATACAGTAACATCAAACACAAAAGACTGAAAGCTATCTATTGTCTCTTTAACTCATTTTAGGCTAAGCCCTTTTTGGAAAACGGTGCCCTAACCTAAATATCTCATCCTCCAAAGCACACTAAACATGAAATAAGTTGTATTTAAAAGCTACAATCCTCATTTTGCATTAGAATGTGTTCATTCAGCTCTGACATACCCACATATTTTAATAAAACAGCTCAAAACTCAAGAACCTGTATGCAGCGTATATGCCGCTCCAGGACAAACTGGGTTAAGTGAGACCAAGTGGTTTTGGTTGGTTGGTCTGGTTTGGTATCTTGTTATGCCTGCCTGTCTTCCTCCACTACTGCCTGTCTGTCTTCCTCCACTGCCTGCCTGCCTGTCTGTCTTCCTCCACTGCCTGCCTGTCTGTCTTCTTCCACTGCCTGCCTGCCTGTCTGTCTTCCTCCACTGCCTGTCTGCCCTCCTGTCTTCCACTGCTTGCCTGTCTGTCTTCCTCCACTGCCTGTCTGCCCTCCTGTCTTCCACTGCTTGCCTGTCTGTCTTCTTCCACTGCCTGTCTGTCTTCCTCCGCTGCTTGCCTGTCTGTCTTCTTCCACTGCCTGTCTGTCTTCCTCCGCTGCTTGCCTGTCTGTCTTCTTCCACTGCCTGCCTGCCTGTCTGTCTTCCTCCACTGCCTGCCTGCCTGCCTGTCTTCCTCCACTGCCTGCCTGCCTGCCTGTCTTCCTCCACTGCCTGCCTGTCTGTCTTCCTCCACTGCCTGCCTGCCTGCCTGTCTTCCTCCACTGCCTGCCTGCCTGTCTTCTTCCACTGCCTGTCTGTCTTCCTCCACTGCCTGCCTGCCTGTCTGTCTTCCTCCACTGCCTGCCTGTCTGTCTTCCTCCACCCTGCCTGCCTGTCTTCCTCCACTGCCTGCCTGCCTGCCTGTCTTCCTCCACTGCCTGCCTGACAGCCTCCCTCCACCGCCTGCCTGCCTGCCTCCCTCCACCGCCTGCCTGCCTCCCTCCACCGCCTGCCTGCCTGCCTGTCTGTCTTCTTCCTCCACTGCCTGCCTGTCTGTCTTCCTCCACTGCCTGCCTGCCTCTCTTCCTCCACCGCCTGTCTGTCTTCCTCCACTGCTTGCCCACCTGCTTTCTTTAGTTTGCCACTACAGCATAAGGGGGCACTGTGCCCTCAACATGCACCTGGTGTGTGTGTGTGTGTGTGTGTGTGTGTGTGTGTGTGTGTGTGTGTGTGTGTGTGTGTGTGTGTGTGTGTGTGTGTGTGTGTGTGTGTGTGTGTGTGTGTGTGTGTGTGTGTGTTATAAGGATTTTTTCCCACATACAGTCCGGCTGTGCCATGCCCTGTTGTGTTGTGTTGAGCTGAGAGTAGCTGAGTAGCCGGCACAGATTGTGTTTCCATTACAAACCGTATTGCTCGGAGTGTGGTTGGAGTTACGTTTTTAGCATTGTCACATAGCATTATTTTACGTAGGCTAGTTGACTTAACGTAAAGACAACATATATCTCATCCATCGAAGTAGGCAATAAATAGTTCCAGTGACATCATACATATTTGGATACTACAATGCTGATTTCTGCCTTCAATTTTAATATCACAGTAATACAGCATCAAATAAGAGAGCATTCCAAGAGCGTTGATTGGTGGTCGCTATGATTATTATGAGAGAGAGAGGGAGAGAGAGGAAGAGAGGGAGAGGGAGAGAGAGACAGAGAGAGAGGGAGAGAAGGAGAGTGCGTGTGTCTGTGAGGGTGTGGGTGTGTGTCTGTGAATGTGAATGTGTGGTTATATGTCTGTGTGTGTGAGAGAGAGTGAGAAGGAGAGTGTGTGTGTGTGTGTGTGTGTGTGTGTGTGTGTGTGTGTGTGTGTGTGTGTGTGTGTGTGTGTGTGTGTGTGTGTGTGTGGTTGTGTACTGTATTTGTGTGTGTGTGTGTGTGTGTGTGTACTGTATTTGTGTGTGTGTACTGTGTGTGTGTGTGTATGTGATTGTGTGTGTGTGTATGTATGTGGTTGTGTATTGTGTGTGTGTGTTTGTGTGTGTGTGTGTGTGTACTGTATTTGTGTGTGTGTGTGTGTGTGTGTGTGTGTGTGTGTGTGTGTGTGTGTGTGTGTGTGTGTGTGTGTGTGTGTGTGTGTGTGTGTGTGTGCGCGTGCTACCAGCTCTAGCTTGATCCCCTCTACTGCCGCGGCCCTCCAAGAAACATCACCCCCCCATCACGTCAGCCCCACGCCACGCCGCTTTCAAATCGCACACATTCAAAGGACTGGCCGCCAGCGAGAGGTGGCCGTGTTTGCAGAGGTGTGTGTGTGTGTGTGTGTGTGTGTGTGTGTGTGTGTGTGTGTGTGTGTGTGTGTGTGTGTGTGTGTGTGTGTGTGTGTGTGTGTGTGTGTGTGTGTGTGTGTGTGTGTTGTGGGGGATCAGACATTTGCATGCACCAGCATGCACTGGCAGCTTTTTTGTCCTGTGCACATATGTAGTATACTAGACAAATACATTTCACAAAATGTCTGCTGGACAGATGCGGTACATGCTGTAAGTGTTGTTTAGTTTTTCACTGCAGTTATGCAGTTGTTCATTATTATCAGGGCCGGTTCTGGCTTATTTGGTGCCCTAGGCGAGTTTGAGTTCTGGCGCCCCCCCCA
Organism: Engraulis encrasicolus; assembly: GCF_034702125.1. Lineage (NCBI taxonomy): Eukaryota > Metazoa > Chordata > Actinopteri > Clupeiformes > Engraulidae > Engraulis > Engraulis encrasicolus. The sequence goes on along the minus strand of NC_085874.1, from coordinate 23,742,767 downwards.
CTTTCTTATACCTTACAGATCACAAGAGTAATATCCGTAGTAAGCTTAACTAAATAGCATCAAGAACAATAACCGTTTTTCATCAAATGGATTTGTGGTTCTTTTTGACAGGCGACCAACACATCAGATTGAGTCGCATGAAAGTAGCTTCACTGTGTGGTATGTTGGATGTGATGGTGGTGGGGCCCCCAACCCCAGATGAGATGGAGGTTATCAATGTGTTTGAATTGTAACGTGAAATTGAAATGCCAGGAGAGTGATACAGTAGGCCTACATTTGCATGTAAAATGCATGTGTAGACAATAAGCCTACCAAGGAGGTCTGCATTGATCTACACTACCTACAGCATCACAAAGCATGGCAGCATAACAATTTTAATAAGCTACACATTTGTGCTGTCTTCCAAACCAATTTCATTTCTGGACTGGAAATAGTGGTGCATTTGTGAGTAGGAGAATGAGAAGGGGGCTATCTATGTGTTTGAACTGGAGGGACAGGGTGAGAGAAAGGGAGAAGAGCTGTCACGCTATTGAATTTCATAATATACAAAATATAGTAAATAGCCTCACTTGTCTGCTGTGCATGGTTCTGTTACATGATTAATGTAGGCTATGTCATTCTGGTCTGGAAATTAATGTTTTTTTAAGCTTACAACAAGCAGGTAATTCATGTGGATGGAAGGAGATATGGCAGCTAAAATTGTTTTAAACATTGCACCAGTCTTACTTTACATTGCTTGTCAACCTAAGCAAGTAGGCCTATTATGATATCAGGTGGGTGTTAGTGAGTAGTGAGTAGGCTACTAACAGCTACTTTACAGGATTTCATTGCTTGGCATACTTGGCTAATGTTAGCATGCTAACTAGCGATTTCTCTGATCAAAAACAAAGCTCTTTTTCTCTCTAATTCCAAATAGTAACCTCATAACTATTAGGCTTTCCATAATCACAAACGGTTGCTGATTAAATCACATAGTTCCAAAACACCCTCTGAAACTCCTGCATCATGCAATGAGTGGTTTAATGAGAACATAATAATCTCCATCCAGCAGAGCAGCACTATTGTTTGCGCTTGCCCTCTCTGTCTCTCGAGTGAGTCTCCAAATTCAAAATAGAGCGAAGGCTGTCACTCGTCCCGCCCCCTTTCTCAGAACTGTCTGTTTATTGGTTCACAGACTTCCCAGAGACAGTTGGAAGCGATATTACTATTGGCTGAGGGGCGCTTTGCCGTGAGGAGCGCTTTCGCCACTCTTTGTTGATTGCGACTTCATAAAAAAAACTTCATATCGCAAAATTACGCATAGGAGAGCGCCATTTCGGCGCCCCTTCTTCACATGGCGCTCTAGGCGACCGCCTAGCCGGCCTATGCTAAAAACCGGCCCTGATTATTATTATTATTTATTTATTGTTTTAAATGAGGATTATTATTATTATTAGGCCTCTTATTATTATTATAGTACCTCTGTATTTTCTCTGTCTCTTGTATTCATTCTTACCCATACACGTGCCTACTGCTGCGGTTATTCTACTGTATCTTCCTCTCTCTCTCACACACACACACACACACACACACACACACACACACACACACACACACACACATGAACATGTGATGATTATGATGATGATGATGATGATGGTGGTAGTGGTTGTGTGTGTGTGTGTGTGTGTGTGTGTGTGTGTGTGTGTGTGTGTGTGTGTGTGTGTGTGTGTGTGTGTGTGTGTGTGGTGAGTGGCCTTTCTGTGGTCAGCGTGGGTCAGATTGCTTCATATTTTACCTGTCACAACTCATCAGTGTCAGATGTGCTCCCCTGCGTCCGCTGATCTTCCCTGGCCAGCTGTGGCTCCACAGGGCTGCCTAGTAGTAGTAGCAGGGGGTTGGGGGTCAGACAAAGGGGTCAGTTTACCCAGGCCCAGGAAGGGGTTGGGGCAGAATTGTGTCCTTATGACATTGTATGTATGGAGAGGACTGGGGAACCTTTCAGATGACTTTCTCCCGGGCCTAGAAAAAGCTGTCAGCTGTCAACATTGGTTCTGCTTGTGGTGGATGTTCCTCACACTGAATGCGACATGCCGAGAAAATCACCAGAGAAGGTTATCTTTTTTTGTTGTTGTTTAGTTCTCTCTGAATATTGAAAAAGAGATCTGTTTTTTTTTCTTTTTTTTTTTTTTTCTTTTTTTTTTTCTTTTTGTGACCTTTAAATGTCCAAAAGCTATTTCGAGAGACGCACAGAAGGTTTGTTGAAATAAGAGGCTCCATGGAATACCATGTTGAGGGGGCGCTGTGGTGCAGCGCGCTAAGCCCCCCACATTTGGACTTGCATGCCCAAGGGTTGCAGCCAGGGTTCGAATCCGGCCTGGGTCATTTGCCGTCCCTATCCCGTCTCTCTCTCCATATTCGCTTCCTGTAGCTCTTCACTGTCCTAATAAAGGCAAAAAAGCCCATAAAAATACATTAAAAAAATGAATACCATGTTGAATTCTAGTGATTGTGCGAACTCATTTGTGGAGTCTGCTTCCTTTTTAATTTTGCCTTTAAGAAGAAAAAAATACATGTATTTGATGAGAGCATGAAAGGTATCTGGTTTAAGCACACCTCAAAAAGAGGCCGCGAAAAGTTAATAGGCTTGGTAATATTTCAGATGTGGGAAAATTAAAGGCATGAAGTAAATTTTAAAAAATCCCACCTCAGCGATGCCTGAAACTAATTACAACAAGCTGACAGCAGGAGTTTCCTAAAGAGTTGTAAAAGTTACTTTTTGTCAGAGTTCATCAATCACTTAAGTCAGCCATTCAGTTCATACGTAAAATACATAACATTTAATGAATTAACAATTCCGTGTCCTGTCAGGCCTTGGCGATGCTCTGTCGTGTGTGCTACTTGCTAAAGTGAGACTTTATGTGTGAGTTACGCAACGTTTACAAGCTCCATCTCTTGGCTGCAGGGGGGTGAAAGCCGGGACTCCACATAATTAAAAAAATATTGACAAATGGCAAATTGAATTCCTGTAAAACATCTCGCATCGATAGCAATCTTTCTCTTCTGTTTGTCGACCCAGCAACATAAAACAGGGCTGCTCTTATTTGAAATTCGATAGCAAGAGTGATCACCCAAGAAATTTACAGGGAACTCAATACGTTTGTGTGTGTGTGTGTGTGTTTGTAGGTGTGAGTGTTCGTGCGTGTGGGTGTTTGCGTGGTGGTGTGGAGGGGGGCATTTTTTTGTAAAGGAATGTTGTTCTTTACCCTTCCACTGCTGACGTGAGTGATACGCATGAGTGAGTTTCCATTTGATTAGTGTGGCCTGAATGGGCTCCAAGGCCTCTCTTTCTCTCTGTCTCTCTGTCTGTCTCTCTCTCTCTCTCTCTCTCTCTCTCTCTCTCTCGCAAGAAAGAAAATGCACCACACTCCATGTACTATTTGTGTGGAACAATATTGGTGGAAAAATGAGCTTGGAAGTGGGTGAAGATCACTTGATCACATACTCGCGCCCTCTCTCTCTCTCTCTCTCTCTCTCTCTCTCTCTCTCTCTCTCTCTCTCTCTCTCTCTCTCTCACTCTCTTTGTGGGGCCCTCCCATTGACTTAGATTCATATAATCAAACACACACACACACACGCACGCACGCACGCACGCGCACACACACACACACACACACACACACACACACACACACACACACACACACACACAAATAATAATAAAACAAAAAACAAAACCATAACCTAGGCATATGGCTGAGCCTGTCTAATATTTCTGGATTCTTGTGCAGATGTTGTAGACTGTGTGCCAAGCCAGCTCTTCCTGCCTGCTGTCTCCTCCAAGGGACTGCCAAACACACACACACACACACACACACACACACACACACACACACACACACACACACACACACACACACACAAGCTCGTACAGCACACACACACACAGATTCATGTACACATACACACACGCACGCACAATGTTATTCTATTTATCCAGTGAAGAGACCTACTCGGGGGGGGAGGCAGAGAGAACAGACTTCAGGGGCTTTTCAGTAAGACTCCATCACTCTCAGCAAAACAAACCAAGATCTCACTATCATGGGCGCGTATTGGGAGGTGGGTGGATTTGGATTGCTTCAGTGATTGCTTCTCACTCACTGTTGACACCAAATGCCTCTTTGGAAGCCCCTTCATGGACCCTTTTTTTCTGGTGACATCAGACCCCTTGGATTCAATGCATTTGAGGCAGGACAAGTAGGATCCAGTGGCTTAAGACATACACTTACACCACAGAAGAGTTGGTAGAGCGCTGCTAGTATCCTCTAAAACAACTGGTGCTCTTGGAGGGTGCAATGTTCAACAAAAAGGGAGAAAAAATCGTTGATGCAGGCACTTCAGTTGATTTACAAAGTCCAAAACAATCGTTATTTATTGGGCCAATGCATTAAAAAAATTAATGCAATAGTCCACTAAATAAAGATTGTTTTGGACTTTTTAAATCATACACTTACACCACATGTATTCTTCAGTCTCTTCTGCTGGTTGTGTCCAGGGTACAATACAGACAGGGTGAAATGGCCATAATGGGCCCTACCGTGGTAATGGTAGGGCACTCGTCTACTATGCGGCCGACCCGGGTTCGATTTCGGCCCTGGTCCTTTGCCGACCCTTCCCGGTCTCTCTCTCCCAAACATTCCCTGTCACTCTCTCATACTGTCTCTTGTCAATAATAAAAAGTCTAAAAGACCAAAAAAAATCTTTGAAATGGCCATAATGGGGCCATCACAACTCTGTGATGGAATTAGAACTATCCCAACAGTGGCACGTTATAAAAATAAACTAAAAACAACTCTATTTTCATATCTACTTTTGAGTAGGGTCATTTATCTACAGTCTCTTTAGATAGTATTATGTGTAATATTGTTCATCCTTTCTTCCTCTTTCTCAGGCACATTAAATGACAATTGTGTAGGCCTTCTGTATGATAATGTGCAGAACTTGTTTGACATAGTGGTTAAAAATGCTAATTTTAAAAAAAAAAAAAACAATCAAAATATGATAAGAGACTGATGATCTACTCAAAGTACCAATAGCTTGTAGTGAGTGTTGCATTGGTTGCCTTTGTGCTGTGCAGAACCAAACGAACCACAACCGTCATGCACTAAACGTTGTGAAAACTCTGGGAGGAACATTTTATTGCTGAATGTAACCTAAAAGCAAAAGAAAGGAAAGAAACAAGAATGGATGTATTTCTTTTTTAAAAAAAACATACAACAATGAATGCACACACTGATTTTGTGTCTCCTTCAAAAATATGACATGAACATAAAACAATTTGATGACTTCAAATTAAAACAAAATACCAATCAAAAATAAAATCCCACATAATATTTGCCAGCACTAACAGTTATAAAATGAGGAACCAAGAAATGCACAATAATAGGTCGGACATAAAAGAAGAGAAATGATAGAACACATACATACATACATACATATGGTGACTGGACAAAGAACATGGACAAACATCAAAGAAATCATCCCATAGTTCAGAGAACGCATTCCAGTCTTAAGCCAAACGCCATCGTCATAAGTCCATCTTTATTCTTTTCACATTTTTGTCTCAACCCTCATGTTTTTAAATAAAAAATAAATAACAATAATGTAACAAATGATGCGTACGTATGCTGTGGTACGACCAAGGAGGGCATTGCTCTATAAACTGACTTACCGCGTCTTGGAGTCAAACACTCATGCGACTACAGACCAACCAAACTGACTAGATTGCTAACCTAACAACGTTTCGCCGCTCGTCACAAAGGAAATGCACAATGCCGTGTGTCAGAGTCTGACGTCACACTGAAATGATATCCCTTGCTTTATGTCATGAACTACATGGATAAACTAGGCCCGAGGTTCTTTCTGTACAGAGTAGTTAAAAAACAGAAAAAGAAAGAAAAAGAAAGAAACAAAAATGCAAATGTTATGTACAGCATTGACCTGCAAAGTACAACAGCAATAATGCAATAAAATGTGTAAACATATCTTTTTTTTGACACAGTTGACTGTGACAAGATGAAATTCACATGATTTTCACATTGCATCCATCCATCCTCACACCTTCTTGCCGGGCATTGTGTTTGACATTGATGGTTCGTCTCCTCTACTACGGACCATACGGGATGAGATGGTTTCAGTCACAGCAACCTCGAGAAGAATAGGGACGGGTGGGGGATGGGGGAGGGGAGGGAGTGCGTAACGCAACACAAAATGTAGCAAATCACAGAGACAAGTGCTTTTAAAAAATACACATACAAAAACAAAGTATATCAATCAAGATATGCCATTTTCTCCTGCTGTAAAGGCCTAAAAAAAGAATCTGTATTTTTCTGCCATGGGTCTGACATGGCATATGATCGATAACAAATCTGGTTTTACTGCGCGGCTTTCTAACCCTTTTTCTTGATCAGTAGAAAGTTGACCCCTGTAACCGACATTAAAACAGATAACAGGGAGAGAAAAATATATATCAACAAACTGAAACTGAGCAGCTGATATTGCTGATAATAACGCACTGTTACTTCTGTTGTGAAAGTAAATACCTTCAACCAATTAAAATGTATCAAATCATATGTTTGTGTTTTTGAAAACAAAGCAAAGAAAGAAAGAAAGAAAGAAAAGAAAAAATCAACAGAAAGAAAGGAGTGTGTAGCTCCGTCATCACACTCTGCGTTGTTTTTTTCAGTTCAGCTTCACAAGTTCAGCTTCTTTTTTTTCTTATGGCAAATTTGTGCTCACCGACACTGCATTTCTGATGAAGGACGTCAAACCTAAAACCACTTTTTCTTTCTCTCCTTTCTCTCTTTCTCTGCAAAAGACGCCAGCGTTGTATCAACACACATTTCACATGCATGCCCAAAATGGCGAATGATCATTGTATTTTTACAGAGTTACAATGGACAAAGGTTGTTTTTTTTGTTTTTTTTGTTTTTTGTTTTGTTCTATATGGTCCGTTGCTGTTGTTAACTTTTGACGCCAAGAATCAGGAGATCGCTTTTTGAGAGTCTGTCAGGGATAAACAATGTAACAATGAGATATTTTACACTGCCAACCAACCAACGGTTGTGATCAGACCATATCGACCACGAGGTACGGTAACAAAGGTCCCGAATGTGCCGGTGTGCCAGCCCTGTATGCTTACCATAGTAAGTGTGCTTCAAATCACAGTACTTCATTGCTCAGCCACACTCACATTACATTACGTTCATGAGTTCTCAGTAGGCTTTAGAGTCCAAAAAAATCACAGCTCCACAATGTAAGTACTGTAAGAAGTAGTCAGGTTTTTGGATGCCATCTTATTTTCCACCACTTTCTCACTCCGTTTTTTTGTGTCCACTCTCAACATACTTATTTTAGTTCGTAAATAATTTTTTCTGTTTCTTTCTCTCTTATACATAGTATTCCTTGTCCTTGTCTTTCGGTCTCTTTCCGCTGGCACCCTTGGCACTGGGCTGTTTGTCCTTGACCACGGCTCCGTTGGTCTGCGCCGAGTTGCTGATGTAGTTGCGCGTCTCGTCCACCTGGTACGAGCCCTCGTCGCGGTTGCGGTACTTGTACATGGCGTAGAGGAGGATGAGGATGCAGAGGGCGGCGGCCGACACGATGCCCACCACCATGCCCGTGGTGCTGCTGGACTCGCGGATCACCTCCCTGGCGTCGGGTGGCACCCGGCCGCCGCGCACGCCCGGCACCGTGGGCAAGGGGCCGTTGTTGGGCGCGTTGTTGCGCAGCATGGGCGAGGTGATTAAGGGGCCGCCGCCGCGGGGCTTGGTGCCGTCCGCGTCGTAGGCCGTGGGCAGCGGGAGCAGGACGATGCCGGGCTGCGACGGGGGCTTGACCACCTCGCGGTTGTTCATTTTGCCCGCCGGGATTTTGGGCGGCGTTTCGGAGCCGGGGGAACCCGGCACGGCGCCGGCGGCACCACCGGCGGGGGGCACCACCGCCACGGTGCTCTGGAGGCCGGGCAGCAGTGCGGGGGGCACCGTAGTGGTAGTCCTGCCCGGGGCCTCCGGGGCCACACTGGGCCTAAAGTCCTTGGCCTCCCACTTGGGCGCATGGGCCTTGTAGCCGCCATCATAGGCCGACGTGGTCAAGATCTTATCTGTTACCAGGGAGAAGGTGGTGTAAAAATCCTCGTCGTCTGTCGGGGGAAGGCTGGAGTCGAACGCCTCCCCTGAGCCAAACCCCGAAACCACCAAGCCATCACCATCATCATCATCATCATCACCATCATCATAACCACCATCATCATCACCACCATCATCATCACAATCATCGCTGCCACGGTCCGACAAGCAAGGCACCCCCGCCTCCGGCGTGGGCATGGCCAGGGACTCTTTGGTGGTGTCGATAATGGTGAGGACGGGGCGCAGGGTTGGGGGGAGGGGGAGGTAGGGGGCACGGGTGGAGACGGGAGGGATGTCTAAGGGATCCTCTACTAGCACGGGGATGACTAATTCCCCTCCTGTGAGAGAGAAAGTGAGAGAGAGAGAGAGAGAGAAAGAGAGGAAGAACCACAAGACAGGTGTTAAAGCGGTCTCAGATTCACACATGCCGATCCACACACAATGAAACACCAACAACAGAATGTAAAAAGCAAAAAAATAGAAAATAAATAGAACATAAATTTGACAAATCATATAGAAAATGAAATAATGACATGAAACACTACTCTACACCAATGCAAAGTCCACACACCTGCACGAAAAATGAATTCAAACAGAAAGAAATGCAAACATGGTTAAAATAATAAGACAAAAAAATATGTATCAAAAGGCTTCAAGGGATAAGCAAGGATCTGTGTAAAATACAACTAAAACTACACTTCAACAACAAGCCGTGATAATTAGGCGGAGAAACATGCAACTCCGTACATGAAACTAAATGCTAGCTCTGTGATTTTTTTACAAATTGATATATTCATGTATGTTATCGTTGAATCCTATTCTTGGTGTGATGTGGGTAAATAAGTGTGCCATTACAAACAATGTTCTATCTATGGAATGAATTACACCACTAAAAAAAACTAAATGTTTAGCTTATTTTGAGGAAATGTCTGCCTGTCTAGCCTTACTGTAAATGAGACATGTTGACTTCAGTACCCCTGTCGGTAACACTTCACAATAACCTTCTGCATAAATCGTTAATAAATGGTTAGCTAATGGTTTGTTGTGCATCTATAATACTAGGCCTATTATAAGCAATGATATATCATTATTAAATCAATTGTATAACACTTACTAAACATTTGCTGATGGCAATAATATATTAGGGCGGCACGATTAAGGAAGAAAAATATAATCACGATTATTTAGATCAAAATCACGATCATGATATTAATCACGATTATGCAGCAGAGCTTAGGCCCTCCATTTCCGGGGCAACATACCTTACCATTAGTTAACATTAGTTAACCATTAGTTAACCAATTAGCGGAAGGTTATTGTGAAGTGTTACCCTTGTGAACTATGCTTGCCTGTGCACATCGTCCCCACAACATGGACTACTCAGGTTCCCATCACAGACCCCTAGCCTTTTGCCTTTTGACAGGTAATATAGATGGTAACCACAATGGCATTGGGTCAGAACACAGTTTGACATCACCTGAATGTTCTGCGATACAAACCTGTTTCTTTCTAGAGTGTGTGTATGTGAGTGTGTGTAAAACAAAGTTACACTAGTGTGTTCATGGTGAAACACAGCAATAGTATGCCTAATAGTAATAACTCAGAATTAATACATGGAAGTGTGTGTGTGTGTGTGCGTGCGTGCGTGCGTGCGTGCGTGTGTGTGTGTTTAATTAACACTTAATTGATTAATTTCACGAATCTGAAAACATTCAGATTGCCACTGCTGATTCCAACCGTCTGCCATAGTGTCAGGTTTTCACACTGCAAAGGCTTACAAACAAAGGGCACTACAAGGCAATGCAAAGGTCTACTGAGGAAAGAAGAAACAGAAACATACCAGTTAAAAAAAAATAATAGAAAAAGGAAATGCAATGCAAAGGAAGAGTCGACAACCAAACTCAAAGCAAACCTGGATACATTCACAAACCAAAGACACAGATTGAAAATAAAAAAAGGGTTAGTAAAAACGAATAAAATAATAATTTTCAATAAAAAGATTAAATAACCAAATAAAATAACTAAATAAAAATAAGAGCCAATGAAAAAGTACTCATCAAAGGAAGAAAGCATACCAATTTTTGTGACTTACATCAACAAATTGCCCGCATGATTTTGGCAGGAAGAAAAAAATTTACAAAAGAAAGTTGTGTAAGAATGCCTTTCGGACAAGTGTGGTTAGTTTTTAAGATTGTTGTAATGAAGCAGTAGCTTAGTTTTATTTAAAAACGATCTCTCTGGATAGGATGGTATACTGGGAGGCAACATCACATACATCCACACACCATGACATGAAAAATAAACTTCACCATTCTGTTATTTTAATTTTTTTATCCTCTTCTGATAAATAACTTATCTTTTTTTTTTACAAAATGAAAACTGTACATCTATCACCGTTTCATAGGTAAGCTCCATCTTTTTGCATCAGATATGTACAATCTGATTATTAAATCTTTTTTTAAATAATGTCATTTGTTATTTATTTATTTTCGCTTGACATTTTTCATCGCTTTTTTGTTATTTCAGAAGAAATGCATGACTGTACATGTTATATCATCGCTAAAGTTTTCGTTTGTTTGTTTTGGGGGTGGGTGTGGGTGTGGGAGGGGTGGGAGTCGGGTAGGGGTGGGGGGGGGGGGGGGGAGAAGGGCCTATGAACATACTAGGTAGGAAATGACAAAGATGGGTGTGAACGTGTACATCAGTTGCCATGTCCATGTAATGGCGGCACGAAGCGGTCGGCCTGCGTTAGAGCTTTTAGCTGTAAGGAAGGGGATGGGGATATACAGACAATGAGCATATACATGCCCATCAACAAGAGAAAGAAAACAGCACTCTTAAAAAACACTGACAAGTCTTACAAACCCTAAGCTGCAACTTCTTACCACCAAGCAGTCAGTTGAGAATATACTGTGCAATCATTATCAATCGTGGTCAATTGGGTTTTTGCAGCAACTTTAGCTCTTTGGTTAGAGAAGTGTAATTGAGGCGATAGTGGTGAGGGCCACACTCTAGACCAAACTCCTCTATTTGATCTTGATGGACTTGGGAACTTCACTAACATTTGTCACATTAACCAATCCGCTTAGGGGACAGAGGTCACCAAAAGAGCCAATCCTAGCCAACACTGTTCATCAAGAAAAAAGAGAGGAGCAGGCCAACAAAAGAGAATACTTAATGTTCATAACATTAACATTATATTTACCATTATTATTACTATTATGATCAACATAATCCATATAAATTACTTATTACTTTAGGAAAATCAGAACAACATATATATACTTTATACCAACGCATAGGCATATATATGTATTTAAAACACACAAACATTTTTTTAGGAAAAGGAAATTAGATGAAAAAAAAAACGTGACTCGCACACTATCAAGGGAAAGGACAACCAGATAGCACACACTAAGGGGGTAGGCAAGAGGAGAAAGGGGGCCACAACAACTCACTACTGCCACACCACTGTCACCAACCAATAATGAGGACGATTATTAGTTGTCTCCAGTGTTTCAAGAGAAAAATTCTCAAAGTTAGCAATCGTTTGTTAATGAAGCCAAGGAAAAGGGTGCATTCTGGATGTACTACAGTACAGGAGAAAATACAGATTTTTCACTTAGACATTGTTAGTGATTTATTTGGTTTGTTTGGTCGCGGGGTGTTTTCTATGTAATTTTGTTTCCACTGCAAGGTTTAAAAACCGTGCTGAAGTAAGTTGCATTTAGGGAGAGTAACACGATGTCAAGGCAAGCTGGGGTATACTAAGCTGACATGGTCCCACCACTGTGGCGGACTAGGAAGCCAAGAGCTGTAGGGTATCATAACATGTTAATGCAGTTGATGTCAAATACAGGAATCCAATTCACAATTTCACCTCGTTAAATGTGCAATGGCATCATCATAATTAAATTAAGTGCCATGATGACTAATTATGGCTTGTAAGTATTGTTAGTTCTTGTTAGGTTTTTTTTTTTTTTGAGTGTGTCATTACATAACCAACAGCCTTCGCTATACAGATATAACACACTATTCCAGGGTATTCCACAAGAGGACATGTGCAGTATAAAACTCGTGTGAATAATCTGGACGTTCCACCTGCATTACTCCCACCTGCTTATGCTGTTTAACATGCCCCATGTATTTTAAACAGTAGGCTACCTAGCTACACAAAGCCCTTCTTCTCTTTTCCTCCTTGTCCCATTCCCATGTGCGACCTCCTCCCTCGCTCTCCTTCCTCGCTCCCTCATATTCTGTTTTTCTTTTGTCACCCTGAGGGAGCTCGAGATACATGGACCTCCCTCCAGAGTTCATTTCACATTTTAGGACGGGACATTATTTTTCTTTTTCACCAGTGCCACCTTTATGCTCGAATCTCCAGGAAACTCGTGTGTAGGCTCGTTGCTGTCCCTTGAGGCCACGTTGACTATAATCTTACTAGGTAGTACTGTATGTACACACACACACACACACATACGCATGCAAGCACGCACGCACGCTCACACACACACACACACACACACACACACACACACACACACACACACACACACACACACACACACACACACACACACACACACACACACACACACACACACACACACAGAGTGACGAAACTAATACAGCAAAATTGAAGAAAAGTCCATTTTGTCATCAATATTGTCAGCCATTCAATCAATGCATGTGGAGACGATCTGTTGATGGCAAACGTTACCCTGATTATCATCGACTTTGACATCTCTTCGAGATTTGGTCTGACCAAGAGCATAACAATTAACATTCCCACAATGGCATGGTTGACCCGTCTCACTAGGTTTGCTACTGGTTGGCTGGTTTTCGCCAAAGTAGGTGGAGTTCCCGATTTTTCCGGAGATCAGGAATGATATTTACATTGCTCTAGGCCTGACTAGGCAAACATGCCCCACCGCTATATGAGAAGCTAACATGCGAATGTGAGTCCACACTGTCATTTATCACATCCCACTGGGGGAATAGGTGGCTGTATTTAGGGGCCACTGACAGCTTTGGCTCAGTACAGGCCCAGTACAAAGCTATCTTAAAGGCCCCTCCCACTCAGTACATACAGTCCAATGTACTGGTGAGTCAATTCTGGGGCCTTCCCTCACCCTAGACAAGTCGCGCTCTGTCAAGCTGTAAGTCTACCAGAAAACCGGCAGTGAAAAGGAGGTATTACAGTAAAGGCCCCTCCCACCCAGTACATACAGTATTGAGAGATGTACTGGGGAGGCAATTCTGGGCCTTCCCTCTACCTAGGCCCGGGACAACTGACCCCCCCACCCCTTCCCTGGTATTTATAAAAGCTACCTTTACTGCATGTTGACCCAGGTAGTCGCAGTGGATGAGTGCCTCAAGAAAAAAAAGAGTAGACTATCTCACCGCTAAGAGGTTTGAAGAGCAAAGGATGTTTGGAGGACGATAGTCTCTCAAAAATCACAGTTGTCATGGGCCCCCTATTCCATGGAGCCAGGGCTGGATTAAGAGGATATGGGCCCCCTAGGCTACAGGTTGCTGTGGGGCCCCCCGGAGGACACATTTTATGATAAATGTACATAGACAGTGTCATAATCACAAGCTAGGAATTAAGGACAACTGTATTCAATACCACAGCTGAATTTTTCAATATTCCATTATGTTACAATTTTCATGTTTGGCCAATTCCTGGCAGTAGGTGGGGACCCCTAGGCTGCAGCCATATCTAGCCTATGCTTTAATCCGGCATGGGGCTGCACTAGTGTCTCACAACACTCAACAACGCTGTGTTAGCTTTGCTGCTAAGTCAACATGTCTACTGCTGCATCTTTAATGCTCTGACTTGGTCACAGCACAGACGCCTCCATTCAGGTGCAGAGAGGCATCATAACCCCCATCGTGTGCTCATGCACAATTTAATACCATACAGTATTAACTCCAATGCAAGCACCATTCATATTGACATTGTGTTCATTTGTGAACAGCTTTTCATGTGTTTGCTCTTTTTTTTTTATGTCAGTGGCGGCCCTTCTCAGCATTTGAAACATAATGTTAGAGGGTTTTTTTCCTTCTCTCTCAAACCTCTCATAATCGCTTCAGGGATTGCTTTTAGCGCTGGCTGCCACATTAGCGAAAAAGCAAAATTGCACCTGCCACCCGACGATGTGGCTGTGACAGTGTGAAGGTGTGGAAATGTCACAGGTTCACTCGTGTCTCAGACACGAAGGCTCACTCATGTGAGATGTACAGTACACCACCCACCACTAACACCCGTGCCAGACCCCTACCTACCCCCACCCCCACCCCCACCCCTACTCACACCCCACCCCTACTCACCCCCACCCCCACTCACCCCCACCCCACCCCCACCCCCACCCCCCCCCCCCCTACTCACCCCCACCCCTACTCACCCCCACCCCTACTCACCCCCACCCCTACTCACCCCCCACCCCCACCCCTACTCACCCCCACCCCTACTCACCCCCACCCCTACTCACCCCCCACCCCTACTCACCCCCACCCCCACCCCTACTCACCCCCACCCCTACTCACCCCCACCCCCACCCCCACCCCTACTCACACCCCCACCCCTACTCACCCCCACCCCCACCCCCACCCCTACTCACCCCCACCCCTACTCACCCCCACCCCCACCCCCACCCCTACTCACCCCCACCCCCACCCCCTACTCACCGCCACCCCCACCCCTACTCACCCCCACCCCCACCCCTACTCACCGCCACCCCCCCCCCACCCCCACCCCCACCCCCACCCCACCCCCACCCCTACTCACCCCCACCCCTACTCACCCCCCACCCCTACTCACCCCCACCCCCACCCCCACCCCCACCCCTACTCACCGCCACCCCCACCCCCACCCCCACCCCCACCCCCACCCCTACTCACCCCCACCCCTACTCACCCCCACCCCCACTCCCACCCCCACCCCTACTCCGAACACACTGAAGCATGTAGGCAGTGTTGCCAGATTTGTCTGATCAAATCCCGCCCAATAGGTTCTCAAAAACCGCCAAAATGTGCTAAATTCCGTCCAATTTCAACAAATTGCATTGATTTCTATGGGCATAAAACTGCAGAAAAATCGCTCAAAGGCAAATTTTTCCTGTTTTTACCTGCAGACGGCCATCCCAAGCAGCACATTTGGGCGAGTAACCGCCCAATCTGGCAACACTGCATGCGAGGCTTTGCCTCTCAGTGGCCAGGAACAGGAACAGGAAGCTTGACTCCAAGGCCTTCATCCCTGCAGCCTGTGGCCTAATCCCAGAGCTTGGCTCGCATGGGCTTTGCCAGTGCTCCCAAACGACAGTGAATGGAGTGCAGTGCATCTGTGTGTGCAGGGGGGCCGCTGACAGCTTTGACCGGGCCCGGGACAAAGTCATCTCAAAGGGCCCCCCACCTAATACATAAAATGGTCCCTCCTCTCCCTAGGCCCGGGATAGCATACCTGCACCATGTCCTCCCTGTCAGCTTCCCTGTGTGTGTAAGTGTAAGGGGGGGTCAGGGAGAGAGGGAGAGAGAGAGAGAGAGAGAGAGAGAGAGAGAGAGAGAGAGAGAGAGAGAGAGAGAGAGAGAGAGAGAATGTGTGTATGTTTATGAGCTAGGATTTAACGCTGTGATCTCGTGAAAGGGATGCCAGCCTGCCTGGCCTTCCACAGCAATGCGGTGCAGAGTAGAGAGGCAAGCAGGCAGAGCAAAGTAGAAATCCCTTTTGTGGGAGAGAGAGAGAGAGAGAGAGAGAGAGAAAGACAGAATGAGAGAGAGAGAGAGAGAGAGAGAGAGAGAGAGAGAGAGAGAGAGAGAGAGAGAGAGAGAGAGAGAGAGAGAGAGAGAGAGAGAGAGAGAGAGAAAATAAGAGTATGAGAGAAAGAGAGAGAGAGAGAAAGAATGAGAGAGAGCGAGAGAGAGAGAGAGAGAGAGAGAGAGAGAGAGAGAGAGAGAGAGAGAGAGAGAGATATCTCTGTAGCTATGTAGAGTGCTCCCTGCCTGGTGCTGTCCCCCAGTCCCCCTAGTCTCCATGCTGCTGGGGCTGCACATCTTCTCACCTGAGCCTAAGCTCTGACGAGTTGAGCAGGGTGGAGATTAGCTCCCTCCCTGAAGGCACATGGGAGATTATCTATTGGGAGGCGGGTGGGGAGGTGTGTGTGTGTGTGGTGGGGGGTGGGGGGGGAGGGTTTGACGCACCGTTGCCTGCTGCCGCGGGAACTGTTGGCCTGCTACAATAGGCACACGCAGAGACCTCAATCCGTTTTTTCCCCCCCTTGAGTGGTGCACAGCTGCAGCGCAGGGCTGCTGGCAGCTTTGACTGGGCCCAGGAAAAAATTGTCTGAAAGGACCCCCAACACCCCCCCCCCCATCAGCTTCTTTGGTGGTGAAGACACTTCACCATGGATACTGTGCTCCCAGACCGGGGACGAAGAGACCGTCCCTCTGTTCTACTAAAGTGCGGCAAAAAGACACGACCAAATGCAGGTCCTGCACAGCTCAGAGGGTGTCAGTTAATGTAGGTGAGAGGAGTAGAGTTGCCCCACTAGGATTCAAACCCAGGTCTGTTGGGGTACCAAACTGGGACGCTGTCCGCTACACCTTTCAAAAAGCTCCGTTTTCCTGAGCCCAGGGACAGAGGAGACCCAAAACGGGGTCCTAGGGGTACCAAACTGGGGCTCGGACCGCTACACCAACAAGCCATGCGTTTTCAAACAGGTCATCTCTCCCGGGCCCAGGGAGAGAGAAGGCCCAAAACTGGGTCCTCATTGCTCGTTGTTTATATTAGGTGTGTTTGGCGGGGGGGGCTTTCAGACGACTTTGTCCTGGGCCTGGCCAATTCGGGTAGCAGGCCTGCCCTGCCTACACTGGACACAGGGCAACAGCTCAGGGCCCAGCCAGAGTGGAACAGCGGGGTGCATCCTTGTCCAAAGACAGGACACATTTTTCCTTTTTTTAGCAACAAAATGGGGCTTAAGTGTCCCTGAAAGGTCAGGGGCACGA
Organism: Engraulis encrasicolus; assembly: GCF_034702125.1. Lineage (NCBI taxonomy): Eukaryota > Metazoa > Chordata > Actinopteri > Clupeiformes > Engraulidae > Engraulis > Engraulis encrasicolus. The sequence goes on along the minus strand of NC_085874.1, from coordinate 23,725,599 downwards.
CGGGAGTGATTCCACCTGAGTGCGCAAGGTGAGCGCCCAGTCACCACTGGTGGGACAGGACAGCAGGTGTTAAAGGATCTGTCACAAGGGGGGGCAGAAAGGGGGGAAGAGGAGGCCAGAGGCGGCTAGAGAGGGCGACGGATGGAGCCTTAGCCTGCTGCCACGTTTGCGAGCTTTGGCCTGCTGCTGCCACGTTTGCAGATAGCCTACTAATCCCTCATTGTGTCCCCCCGGTTACAATATGTGCCCACTGTGTTAAATGGCCATCCTCAGGACAAAGAGTCGTATAGACGTGTGGCCAGTCGTAGTCGCTCGAGTGCGCGGCTGATTTGTGGGGCCGTGCCATTTTGGAGCTGGCAGCATAGCTCCTCGACGCCTGTCATCGAAATAAGCCCTTTAACCGATCTGGGACCTGTGCTGAGATGACAGCGGAGGGGAGGGGGAGGGGAGGGGAGAGGAGTGTGTTGGCGAGGTGGGAGGAAGTTGACAACGTGGGCGCTGACGAGGTGCGACACGGCTCGGAACGCAAGGCGTGAGGGATGCGCCCGGGCCGTCGACTCCCATCCGTTACGCACTGCACTGTGCTGCGCTGCTGCCCACTCGTCTGCTCGGTCGCTCTGTCTCTTCTGTCGCACCCTCCTCCTTCTCCTCCTCCTTCTCCTCTCTCTCTCCCACCTTCATAACCTCCAAACTCTCCCTCCCACTTGCCCTATCCACCCCTACCTCTTCATTCATACTGCACTGGTTTTCCTCTTACCTGTAAAGGTGTACTGTGTAAGATGTGGCCAGAATAGGTATTACAGGCAGCTATGCTTCTCATTGAAATTGTGCCGCCTATTGCCAACTTCCATCTTTTCATGAATATTTACTAAGTAATAAACAACTATTTACTAGTATGAGCAAAGTTCAAGCAAGTTTTACAGCAAAAAAAGTATATTTCTGGAAATTCAAAATGGCAGACCATGTAGAAGATCCCCCTTTTCATATATGAAAAGTGCAATTTTCCCAGTCATATTGAATACTTAGAATTTGATGCTGGTGGTAAATATTTGTCAAAAAGGTAACATTTGTGAATGGGCATCATGGATTCTGGAAATTAACTACTATAAATATTACATGGCGCACCTTTAACTCTACCCTTTTACACTGTCCCTGCCACCTCCATCTGACTCCATAACCACCCATATCTACTCTGTGTCATGCCTACCCGCATCCCCCATCCCCCATCCCCCATCCCAGCCCTATTTCCTCCAAAATTTCTCATATTCCAAAATCTACTCTACTCCACTCTACTCTACTCTACTCTACTCTACTCTACTCTACTCCAGTGTTTTTCCACCACTGTGCCAGGGAACACTTGTGCCGTGAGAGATCATCTGGTGTGCCGTGGAAAATTATAGAATGACGGTACATTGTTAATATGAGCAAAAGGTTTTTTTTACTTTCAGTTGTTCAATGTACAATTGTTGAGGCGCCTTGGCATTTTTTCCTCAAAAAAGCTGTCCCTTGGCTCGAAAAAGGTTAAAAACCACTGCTCTACTCTACTCTACTCTACTGTATTCTCCCACCTTCAGTTCCACCCCTCCAGAACCCCATCTCCTCATCCCACCTCCCTATACTCTCATTACCACCCCCATCTCCTCTGTACGCCCCTCCCACACACACTGTCCTCCTACTCTACCTCCACCCTCCCGCTCCCCTTCTCCCCTTCTCCCCTGCTCTCCTTTCCCCTTCTCCCCTTCTCCCTTCTCCCCTTCTCCCCTTCTCCCCTTCTCCCCTTCTCCCCTGCTCTCCATTCGTCTCTCCTGCCCGGCTATAGCGCTAGCTCTCCAGCCTGAGGGAAGAGATGTTAATCATTCCCTCACGCCATCAGTATTTCACTCAGCCCTTGGGAGCAGCAACTGCAGAAGCATAGCCCACTTTTATTTATATATTTCTCTCTCTCTCTCTCTCTCTCTCTCTCTCTCTTTCTCTCTCTCTCTCTCTCTCTCTCTCTCTCTCTCTCTCTCTCAGAGACTCTCTCTTAGCCTCCAATGCAAGGTTACTCGGAGCTTACGACTCATCAAGAAGCAGCTCAGGCAGTAAAACTGATGGTGTGAATTCATCGACCCAAACTGTCTAGGCGTGAGAGGACAAATCCACTACTGCGCTTGCCTTGCCTTGCCTCGCCTCGAGTGGACTGAGGGCCTCGATCGCGTCCAAGTGAGCCCCCCTCCTCCCCCCACCCCCCTTCTTCCGATTAATAATTTGTCGCGACAGGGGCGCGAGCGTTCATTAAGAATCACATTAAGACGTAGTAATGGTCAGCCGTAATGAGAGCCTGAGAGACTGGATTTTTCATGTCTCCGCTGATGTCTCTCTCAGTCTCAATACCCTCCTGCCCGTGAGCCGCACAGTTAAAAAAAATGCAGTGTTAATTCCACACATAGGGAGTATTCTTGGACCAAATACACCATAGAAGATGTTAAATTGACTCTCTCAGTGTTGAAATAACACAGCATTTTTGTGTTTTACTATGCAGTGAGATTACTGTAACTGAGTGATTAGTAGAGGGGCTCACAAATTCACATTGCATTATACAACAGCGTTCCGAGGTTTCCTGGAGATGGTGGTTACTTAATCACTGGCTAGGTATTAATGTGGAGACACACACACACACACCCCTATTCCTCTGGTACAGTACATTCACATTGGCTATATCTCTTTAATGACTGGCAGGGATGTTAAGCTAACATAGACAGCCCCCCAGGGATGTTCCAAGTCAATGAGAAAGAGTGTGTTTGCATTGCAATATGTCTATTAATATGTAGGCTACGTATATTCAATCAATGAATATTTTTCAGCGTGTGTATGTGTGTGTGTATTTAATGAATTAAACTTGTCTCAGACGGCTATCTCTGCAGGCCTCAGTTCTGTCTGTTGTGGGAGTGCATCATACATCAATCGATTCTTTTGCTAAATCAGTCGTAAGACTGCATAGTGTTATCACGCCATGTTGGTAATATCTTCAAGGTATGTGAGTTGTATGTAATGTATGTAGTATGCATGTATGTCTGTATATAGGCCTGTGTCCTTTTTTTGTCAGTTGTGCAATAGTCTTGTGATGTGATGGTATGTGTATGCCCTGCCTTAAAAGAATGTTGCTAAGGGATGGTAAATTAATTTCAGTGCAAACTGACAATAAAGTATTATCGTATCGTATCGTATCGTATCGTATCGTATCGTATCGTATCGTATCGTATCGTATCGTATCGTATCAAGTACAGTAGGCTATTTGTGTTGCACCACTGATCTCTGGTTAGGTTTCGATGTTGTGAACTCTTGTGGTGGTTTATGGAGCGGACAATAAGGAGATGTCCATACGTAGCACTTTTGAGATTATCTTAAAGTGACCCCCCACCACTTTTTCCACAGACATAATGTACAGAAAGTAACCCCCACACGATTTCCTCCCCCCAGCACTTTCCAAACCAAACCTATACCCTTGACACCTGCCCCCCCCCCCCCCTCATTTTTTCTGTTTTATGTGAAAGGTTAGGTTTTGATTTTGCAAACTCTGTCTATGCTAATCAACCCCCCCCCCACACACACACTTCATTTCCAATCCTTCTTATTCTTGTACTACCCCCCCCCCCCCCCCCCCCCCCCCCCCCCCCCCCCCCCCCCCCCCTTCTACACCATGTGCACACTAGTTAGCCCTCTTGTGGAATCCCGTCTGGATCAAGGAAAGGTCAAAACAGTTTTAACACAGAACAAAGTCATGAGACGCAGTATTGCGAGACAAAGACAAACATAAGAGTAGGTACAGTTTAAAAACACACGCACGCACGCACACACACGCACAAACACATACGTATACAAAGCACAGACACAGGCGCTCACGGCCACACAGAGACATAACAGAACCAGTACGGAGGCAGTAGCGCGGAAAGGATAGAGCCATACCACACACAGCACAACAACAACAACTCAAAAGCACATAAACACACACGAAGAAAACACACGTACACAAACGACGCACACACGACACGGGTGTTAGCCAGACAGCGTTATGGATGAGAAAGCACACAAAATGGACGCCAATCGAATCCATGCATTGGCAAATGGAAGTCTCTCCAGAGGTTTTTTGTTGTTGTTTTGTTTAGTTTTTTAGTCGAGCTAGCTACGGTACAGTCAACGCATGCCACAAATGCTTTGGGGTTCACCAGGAGGAGCAACAAATAGAATAGAAAAACAGATATACTGTGTGGCAATAAAATTCTTTTTATGCCATCTGCATTCAAACAGACATGTATATGCAGAGAGGCTGGTAGGGTTGGGGGGAGGGTTGGGGGGAGAAAACAAAGTGAGGGAGAGGAGAGGATGGGTTGGGTTGGGTTGGGTTGGGTTTGGGGGGGGGATAGGAGGTTGAGGGTCATTCTTTCACACACAACTTTCTTGAGACAGAATGGGGTTGCCTGCACAAGGCCAAAAAATAAAAAAAACGATAAGTAAAAAAAACAACAAAGGATGGCAAGAAAAGATTTTGTTGCCTTTGATTTCTTGTATCGGATATGGGAGTGGGGAGGGCGTATAGGATCATTGGGGATGTTGTTTATTGTTTAGTTTGTCCAAATGGCACAAGGGGAAAAAAAACAATAAAACAAAAATGACTTTTTTTTTCAACCACCAAAATATCATGCGGCACAAGATGAGGCAAAAAACGAGAGGATCAACGATATTATCCCAGGTAAGATGGATGTGTACAGAGACAGGGCGTCCAAACCAAGGCGGAAGAGACAAACCAACTCCGAAATCATAGACAGTGGAATGTAGGCTTGGGAAAGAGACAGGGCAAGGATGTTTTGTATATGTCTCAGTATGGAGGGGGGGGGGGGCGACAATGGGGAACTTAAAGACTAATACTTTTTTCCAAAATTAAAAGAAAAACAAAAAATGTCATGCAAGTGGCCACAACCTGAATAAGTTAGGAGGGGTGTGGCAGAATACCAGAATGAGGAATGAGAATTTCTGTGTCAGCTATGGTCATATGAATGTAATATGCAGGTAGATGTTTTATTTTTTTAAATTTATGTGGCGTAAATGAGAGAGAGGATGGTGTGTAGTGTGTACTGCAACCTTGCTTTAGATAAGTTTACTAAGCTACCATATTTTTTTAAGCACTTGGGGCTGCCACCTCGAGCAATGGCTCTTTTGAGGACCCAAACAGGGCACGGAGGCACAATACATCGCATTGCAGTCGGTTGTCTCTTTCAGCGGTCTTGTATTGTTCACTTTTATTACGGGTGGTGCCCTTAGCCGAAAAAAAGGTCAAAGGAGTCGAAGTTGTCATAAAAAGTAATCAAACTTTTCTTTTGGGGTTAAGGCAGGGCAAAGAGATCGTGGGGCTGAATATTAAATCAGGAGGAAAAATGGGGTAGCCTATGTTCTGCCCACAAACATTTTGCATGAGAGAGAGAGAGAGAGAGAGAGAGAGAGAGAGAGAGAGAGAGAGAGAGAGAGAGAGAGAGAGAGAGAGAGAGAGAGAGAGAGAGAGAGAGAGTGAGAGAGACACGCGTTGGATAATCATGTGACAATTTAAGCGCACAATGATTCATAGTCTTAATTGCAGTTAATTGATTATGGGGGGAAGGCAGGAAAAAAGCTGTGAAAAGCTGGACATATGCGCACACTCAGATCACAGGCATCGTTAATTAGGCCAGGAAAAAACATTCTAAAGGACAGCCGGGCAATTAAAAAGCCTTTTCAGCCCGCATTACAAACAAAAGGGCAAAACCAAGGGGTCGTCATGAATTAGCAGGACTGGAGTGCGTTTCTCAAAAGTGTAGTTGTTAACCATTAGCAACTTGGGTAGTTGTCAATGGGAAATTGCACTGCAAACAACAATGTAGCTAATGCAGTTAGCAACTATACATATAAATGTAATTTCAAATTCTTTGTATGACCAGTGCATGTAAAGAAATTGACAATAAAACCTACTTGACTAGTTTTGAGAAATGCACCCCTGGACTGGTAATCTGGCATACAGGACATCCATCCTCAGGGGCCAATTTTGTTGTTTATTTGTTTGTTTATTTGTTTATTTGTTTGTTTGTTTATTTGTTTATTTGTTTGATTTATCCTTATGGACTGTCCCGCAGTTTAGAGGTGGTGGTCCATTGGTCCATCTTCAATATAGACAGTGGACTGAGTTAAGCAGGGAATAGTATGAAAGCGCTTTGTATGTCTGATGGTCGAGTGTAAGTAATAAAAAAAAGGTCCAAGGCCAGACCTGCTGACTCTGCGTGGGCTGTGTGTGTGTGTGTAATTAACATCTTAACTCTTTAAGTGGCAGCTCGTTACGGAGGCTCGGGGAAAAAAAACAAACAAGCAAGGTTGCGCCCCAAGTGCTTCTCAAAAAACACAATAGTAATAATAATAACAACAAAAACAAGGAGACGTGTTACACGTCGGTCCCATCATTACACTATATGAAATCTTTGGAATTCCTATGGAGTAAGAGGGGGCGGAAACAAAGAAACAAAGAATAAAATCAAACAAACAAAAGCATATTAAAAAAAGAAGAAATTCGAAAGAAAGTAGGAGAATCACCTTCACCTGGCAAAAGACTATGTGTAGGGGCGGGAAACACAATGCAGACAGAAATTCGAGGATATCTGTTCTCTATTAGAATGTATATCAACGCAAGGCAAGCCTCTGACATAGGGGGAGAACAAAGGAACATACGGGAGAAGAGAACTGGGTTTCCGCAGTTAGTCTGCTACAGTACATACATATCACAGTATCTATGCTGAAAGCATTTTTGGTTCCTTTTCCAAGTCTCAAAATGTATCTTCTGTCGGGTGTGACGTGTATACACACATACACACGCACGCATGCACGCACACACACATACACACACTCACTCACACACACACAGCCACACCCAACGCACTGGCCAAGTCATCCATGAACAGGACAGATACATTTTGGAAGCATCAGTGTGAGTAACATGGAGCTGGATACTAATTTTGCACTTTTTTGGCCCAAAGTCCGACTCTCTTTGGAATGCAGTCAGAGAGGACAAAATTAGTATGGATGCAATGCCATGTTTGCAACTCAAGGCCCCATAGCCAAGTGTAACTTTTATTGGTCAAATTGTTTGACTGTAAAGTAACAGTACGTCATGTGTAACAACACATCTATGTAGGGCTCTAAATTCACATTTTTCATCACCAGCCAAAATGGCTAGCAGATATTAATATTACCTGCCAAACCCACACTCACTAATGGGCGAAAAGTGGCTAGATAAGTTGGTCTTTTCTACCAGCACCAGCATTTGGCCAGTTGGCTGGTGTTAATTTAGAGCCCTGCATCTATGTAA
>NC_085874.1:23698236-23713236 GCF_034702125.1 Engraulis encrasicolus | reverse complement strand
CACCGCAACATGTAGCCTACGGACCCCAGGCCATCTTAATCTGGCCCTGGATATGAGATATGGGTTTGTGGGTGCGCTGGCAGTGTACGTATGTGCAAGCAGAGGAGGTAAATAAAAAAAAGGTCTTGACTTTACAGTGAACCCCCTCCCTCCTCCTCACACATATCTACTCTGCCAAGGGGTCTGGCTTTAACGCTGGCAAAGACTCCATATATAACATACACACACACACACACACACACACACACACACACACACACACACACACACACACACACACACACACACACACACACACACACACACACACACACACACACACACACACACACACGCAGGCACACACACAGGCACGCAGGCACGCACGCACACACACACGCGCACGCGCACGCACGTACGCACGCACGCGTACACACACACACACACACACACACAAACACAGACACAATGAAGCATGTCTTACTGCAGCTGGCTGGCTTTGTGGGTGCAGAGGTACATATTGGGGGTGAGAACAATCTCTGGTGCACTGGTGCACTGTTAGAGTTTTTGATTCCACTCAACAAGAAGTCGTTTTGGGTACTGTAGGGTGTGCACATCCAAAAACACTGTTTGCAGGTGCCAGACAAAAGTGTCAGACAGTTGAAGAAGGCAGGTCTGCACACTGTCAATAAGCTCCAAAAAAGATTTATTATTTGAAGACCTCTTTTCCAAAATGCTATATCCACCATTCTTGACTTTTTGCATTTTAATATTGGAATTGACTGTTAAGAAGTCCTATAATCTATGTGTGAATTCTTGCCATTCAAATGTTTTCAGAACATACGTTTTAAACCTCTATAAAATGCATTTTGCAATGCAATTCAATGGATTGCCCAATACAAAACTGTCAATTTCCCAACATTCTATAAAATGGATATATCTCGTTTTGGAAAAGAGCCCTTCATTTATATATATATATATATATATATATATATATATTAGACTTTTTTTATTTTTATTTTTAGCTTTTTGGCAGTGTGCAGACCTACCTTCCTCTCAACAACAAACCGAAATACTTCAATATAAAATGCTTACGCCTTTACTACGTCTGCAAAGAAAACTATAGCAAAACCCTGGTTCACTGGTTCTGATAGTTGTATGAAGTCCTTTGTGGATACATATGCTGTGTTCCATTATTCACCCTCTGTACTGTGTACCTTGTTTGAGTGCAGTGAAGTACCCTTTCCACCCTCCGCAATTCACGAGGCGAGTACATTCCGATTCCCGTTCTGTCTGATACACTTAACGGAAATGACGGTTGGTCGCGTGACATCCGAGTTTACCAACAGCCAATATGCAATTCAACACAGAAGGCACTGTTCCTTATGCTAACACTTTTTAAAGTTACCCCTGCCTCTAATACACATGGCGATTGTCTTTGGAATCAAAACTATGCTGTTATCACGGAGATTCAACCGTTTGACAGATCTGGCACTCAACTACGTCACAAACATGGCGGCCGTTGAGTGCGAAAAGTGTACAGTAACACCACACTTCGAAAAATGGCCGTTTTGGGGGCGTTATCCGGGTAATTTACAGTACACTTTATGGTCGCGATTAGAAATGGAACACCCTGCGTACCCAAACACAGTGCGGAAAGGGCGGTAAGTACGGGTAATGGAACACAGCAACAGTCTTAGTACAATTGTTAATATGAAACTGACAACTGTCAGTCTGAACAAAGCTTGGCCTGCTACTGTGGAATCTGGGAAACAGTTCTCAATAAAGTTCATTTCATTTCAGTTTTGTGTATATTTTTTTCCACTACTGTTTCACTATTGCTTTCTGATGGTCCTCAATACTGTATGTCTGTAACCCCACCCCAACCCCTTACCCCTGTTGAACATCAATAAAATGTTGATCACAAAAAGAGACGCCGAAATACTGTATGAAGTCCTCAGATGAGGAGAGCAGGTGGTGAAGTCAAGTCAAGTCAACCCAAAACAAACAAATATAAACAACAACAGGAGCGAACACAAGTCAAAATCAGAAGAGATGGAGGAGGGGATGGACTCATATTAGATGAAGACACTCAGGCTAGGATGGGGACCCGGAGCATTGAAAAACCACACACAAATGCACGCACGCACGCACGCACGCATGCACACACACACACACACACACACACACACACACACACACACACACACACACACACACACACACACACACACACACACACACACACACACACACACACTGGATTGGGGTGCCTGAATCATGTAAGGGCTGGCACAACCATGCCCTCCGGCCCTAAACTGCCTTTTACATAAATTCTTTATTGCTGGGCGGCAGCCGATGTGTGTGTGTGTGTGTGTGTGTGTGTGTGTGTGTGTGTGTGTGTGTGTGTGTGTGTGTGTGTGTGTGTGTGTGTGTGTGTGTGTGTGTGTGTGTGTGTGTGTGTGTGTGTGTGTGTGTGTGTGCGTGCCTCCGTGCGTGCATGCGCTCGTGAGTGTGCACATGGATGTGTGTGTACGCGTGTGTATGAGTCTGTGTGTCTATGAGTCTGTGTGCAAGTGTGATTGTGTTTATGTTTGTGTGTGTTTGTGTGTTTGTTTGGCGAGACCTTCTGTTTACTGCTGTGTAAAATCATCCAAGAACCTTGAAAGATGTCGCACGTCACAAGCAGCCCAGGGAGCACAGTCAGCAAACAGTTTTTCAGCCACTGCCACCGTCTGTGTATGTGTGTGTGTGTGTGTGTGTGTGTGTGTGTGTGTGTGTGTGTGTGTGTGTGTGTGGTGTGTTAATGTGTGTGTGTGTGTGTGTGTGTTTGTGTGTGTGTGTGTGTGTGTGTGTGTGTGTGTGTTTATATGTGTGTGTGTGTGTGTGTGCGTGTGTGTGTGTGTGTGTGTGTGTGTGTGTGTGTGTGTTTATATGTGTGTGTGTGTGTGTGTGTGTGTGTGTGTGTGTGTGTGTGTGTGTGTGTGTGTGCGCGTGCATGCGTGTCTGCGTGTGTCTGCATGTGCGTGTTTATGTTTGTGTATGCGTGTGCGTGTGTGAGCATGCGTGTGCGTGCGTGTGTGTGCAAGTGTATATGTGCGCGTGTGCGGGAGTATGTTTGTGTGTGCCTTTGTGAACGTGAAATATGAGCCTTATGACACACCAATGTCAAAATGTCCCTGAAAATGCACAAAGCAATAAGTCCGTGATGACTCTATGTAAGGCAAAACGGCAGTATTCCCACCGCTGCATCGTTCCTCGGCTTCACCTGTGTACGTATTGTATTGTTCTGCCTGACGAGTGCAGGAAGAGAAAACCAAGCACATAATTCACCGCTAGGATAACACAAGGTGTCCCGAAACAGACAGGCAAGAGGGACAAAGGCACAGATACACGTGTATGACGACATGCAGTTACAGAGGGAAATGTGCCTCACTGTGTGTGTGAACACCAAAAGCGTTGAAAACCGAAAGACCAGCGCGCCGCCGGTAGTCATTATTTCTCTATGGAGGGCTGTCGAGTTCGTTCAATTGAATTCAATGAATTCGATTCGCCGAAAGAATTCAAAAATGAATTGGGGCGACAGAAGTGAATTCGTGGGGGTAAAGTGAATTGGGTCACCGAAGCGAATTCACCAAGGGCAAAGTAAATTTGGGCAACCACAGCAGCAGTTGTTTGGTGAAAACCAACTGAACTGTTTATATCTTTGAATGCCCCAGGTTGACAAGCCAGAATCGTTAGTAGGCCTGTAATGATATAATGTATTGCATTCATACGGAACCGAATAGACCTGTACCGAACCGAACAGTGCTGTACCGAAAGGTAGAGAAACAGGCTACTCCGTTCATGTTTTACTGCCACTACATGTAATGGCTCAGTGCTTCTCAGTAATACTGTACCGAAAATGTACCGAACCGTGACCTCAAAACCGAGGTCCGTACCGAACCGTGATTTTTGTACACCATTACACCCCTAATCGTTAGCTAAATCAGATGTATCAATACGCCATATGAAAGGCGAGTACAGCATCAATAATTCATGGCAAAATATCTTCAACAACCTTGGCTACTTGTTCACGTCACAGATTAGCTAAATCAGACATACTGTACAGTATCAAGATCACGTCAAAAGCGAGTATAGCATATATCACAATGGGAAAACTTCTTCAGCAATCTTGTCTACTTTGTTTGTTTTGGTTGCTTTTATTTTATGAACACATACACACAGACTAACAACTATTTAGCACCAGTAACCTCCATACAGTTTACACTTCACTGTTAACGCACAGCTTGCCTATAGTTGTGTCACAGTTGACAGTTGACAATATATTGCTGTGTACACGCCACTCTTGTGACACTAGGCAACTTCACCCAGTCATAGAGTGCCTAGTATGTCTATGTACGGTGACAAAGTAAAACAAATGTGTATATTGGTTGCAGCATAGCTCCTTTTATACCCCTTTCCTGGCTATTTACAGGCCCAGTGATGACATTGTTTTTATCCAGAGTGTTGAATGGAAAATCAATTTCTGAGTCACTGTGTGCCGTTGTGAAGGACACTAAAGGATTCGGACAACACAAGTTTTGTTTCAAATTCTCCCATGACTATAGTTGTCCCAGAAAGAGCAATATGAATGTTTCTCCTCTCAGGAATACTTATGCCTCTTTTCCACTGCCGTTTTTCGATAGGCCAACAGCTTGACACAGCGCGACTCGGCTGCCACTTTTTGCTTTACGATTGAGCCATGTGATGCCTATTCGAAAAGCAAAAAGTGGTGGCCGAGTTGTGCTGTGTCGAGCTGTAGGGCTACCAGAAAACCGGCAGTGGAAAAGAGGCAATTAGTCTTCCATGATGAAAGTCCATGATGAAAGTAGCATAACACGCCCAGAGTTCATTGTAATAGGGGGAAAGAAAGACACTACCCTATCGAATTTCTACAGCAAGCTCTACAGCAAGTGGTAGCCTACAGTAAACACACAGCCATGCAAAAAACGTAACTCTTTTCCTTTAGTAAACATACGGCAAAGGTCAGTGAGGTCCCTGCTGGCTGGTTATGAGTCATGAACTTCACGAGTATGAAATGCCCTTTTTTACTCTCTTTTCTTTTCTTATTTTTCTTTTCCGTGTAATGGAATGGTCTTACAGTAGCTATAATAACATGTCCATTTGCATTAAGGAAAGCAAGGTATGAAAGGGGAAAAAACAACAACCACAGACTCAAAAATTGGTGTGCAAAAAAAAAAAGTCTTTATGAAAATGACTCTCCTCCCTTCCTCTGCACGTCAAGCCCTCAGTGCCTACCCAGGAAGCCTACAAAACCCGATTTCACAGCTGGCCAAATCCAATTCTAGGAATAAATCTCCATGGCATGACAAAGAATACATTTTGGCAGTAAAATGCCTCCATTTTTGTAAAAAAAAAAGCAAAAAAAAGCAAATCCAGTTTTAAGGAAGGAAGACAAAAATAACAGAAGAAAAAGAGGAGAAAAATAAAGAGGAAGGGAGCAAGGAAGAGAGAGGACCGTTGTGTGACCACCACCAGTATCTCTAGGGTTCATCAGTCCATGTAGGTGCTTGTTGAAAGGAGAAAAAAAGGAGACAGACCGAGTGCAATCCCAGGAGCTTGCGGCAAGAAGGTCACGTTGTCCCAAACCCTTTATTATAACAGGTGGAAGCAACGACAAGAGCAGGAGCAGAGATCTGAAAGCAGTGGAGTGGTGGGGTGAAGTGGGGGGAGGGGAGGGGGTGGAATCACATCCTTAGCTCTGCTGGAGCCTATAGTGAATTATAACGTTGGCGTCAACACACAAAGTTGAAATGTTCGAGTGCACATTAAAGGTTGCATTAACAAAGGAAGACATTGCAGGGGAAAGAAATAGGAGAACAAGAAATGGCTCGCCTTTTAAGGCAATTACAGAGCAGAAATCAGAGAGAAAATACCTGTTTTTATCTGGCTTTTTTCCTCATCTCTTTCTCCTTCTCTCTTCCTCTCTCTCTGTCTCTCTCTCTCTCTCTCTCTCTCTCTCTCTCTCTGTCTCTCTCTCTCTCACTCACTCACTCACTCACTCTATCTCTGTCTTTAAAAACACTGGTCCGTGTGTGTTTGAAGGAGTATTTCTGGCCATAACTAATGACTGCATCATCAAGCGCCGGTCCACACACACAGCACTATCTATTCATTGTAACCTAAAATATCTTCACGTGCATATATCGGTGAAAAACACCACATTGATTAAATCTTATCCCATAATTTTGTTGCATGAAAAATGCAGATTCAGATGTTCTTGTTGAGGTTTTTTCCCCTTGCAGGGACGACATGATTCAAATTGTAGTAAATAGGATTATAAATGGCATACAATCACAATCAAGTCTTTGAAGCCCGCTGTTGCAAAAAAAAAAAAAAAAACAGATAGAAAAAGGTGGTGTTTGACTATTTACTGTTGTGTATGCTCTGTATCCAGGGCCGCTGACAGCTTTCTCTGTCCCCAGGACAAAGTCATCTGAAAGGCCCCCCCTACCCAATACATACGATGCAATGGGGACCCAATTCTGGGCCCCTTATCTCCCTGGGCCCCGGACAACATACCCTTTTGTCCCTCCCTGCCGGCGAGCCTGACTGTATCCCTTTCCCGCATCCAGAGTAAATATCAAACTCTGCATTACATTTTGGGGGGGGGGAAAGCAACAGCTAAGGGAAAGGAAATGCCAACACTACAGCGAGCGTTTACTGATGCTAGTGCTGATGTGTAGCTTGCTAGAGGTCTATTTACTTCAAGGCCAGTGGGGGTAAAGCGAAGCAAAAAAAGGAGTGATGTGTGTCCAGGAGCTGGAACAGACAGGCTTCAAAGCCACATATCCAATTCCACCTGACACCGCCTGGTAAACATGTTTAGTATTACATGATGCAGACGGATGCGGATGCCTTTTTCTGTTTGATCATACCAAACTGCAAACAGCATGATGAAATGATGGGCCAGAAGGAGAGAAAAAAAAACGCCCTTTTTGTGTACGAGTTTCACTTGGCATTGTTAACTGGACGGTGAGATGCTCAGACTATATGAGAAGCTGAGGTGTCAAAGAGTTGAAGCACGACCATGTTTTTCATCTACTACCACAATTGATTTTCATGTGGATCAACAGAGGTAGGGTTTTTTAGATTTTTACCCAGGTCTGACAGTTCTGATGAAAATCCACGGCAACCTACGGACAGCCTCTTGAACGTCACCCATCCACCAGCTCAGATTTCTTAAAGGATAACCTCTGCCAATTTCAACATGCAGTTGTAATGCTCACACATACCCAGCCTTTTCTGAGATCCTGGTCACTGTAATGGGGGTCACTGTAATGTTTACATAAAAAAAACCATCTTGATTTATTCCCAATAACATCCAAAAGGTTATGCAACATCAGCAGAAAAGTAGCAAACATCGATACCTTTTGGGATAATATTTGGAATACGCCTTTGTTAAGAAAGTTTTTAATGTAAACAAAGTCTGCCACCATTACAGTAGCTCAGATCTCGGAAAGGGCTGAGTCGAAAAATGCAGTTATCCTTTAACTGTGACCTTGCCATCGTGGTTCACCTTTTTCTAAAATACCTCCAGTATACCTGAGGAATAAACACGTCTGCCACATTTCACATCCTGTCCTTGGAAATGAGCAACAAAGTAGGAAGCTCTGCCTGCCTAGAGAAAAGTAACACACCCATGATGAAACCCCCACCACCTGCAAGAATCCAAGGATACAAGGAAGTAACCACGCCTGCTTCATCTCCCCGCCGCACCACCAGCATCAGGCACGATACCATAGATAGTCATCTCGGATCTAGAATGCCAACAGGGCCGATCAGGTCCCCTCTCCACAAAGCGCGTTATCATGTCTGATCTGGGCATTGACAGAGGGACAAGGGGAATGCTTGTATTACAAGGAGAATCGATGGTGTCGAGCCATATCCCTGGCAACAGGCCGCGACAAGTCTTCCACCCCGTACCCCACCCCCTGCATGTGTCACAGTCAGTGGTGGAACAATTGCACACAGGGCCACAGGGGCCCCAAAACACTGATAGGGGCCCCCATCTGGCCTGCCATAGTCACAATAGGGCCCCCAACACCAATACAGAAGGGCCCAGGGGCAAATGCCCCCCCCCCCCCCCATAGCTCCCCCCCGGTTCACAGTTATATTTAGATGTATTCCCATGCTTTTATGTAAACTATGATTTTGAAGAAGTTCTCTGATGTTAATCATAAAAGTTCAGAAATGTATGAATGATTAAACATTTTGTAATCCTCCTCTTTCAAAGAATCATCAAACTAAAAAACTCACATCAAACAACTAGGCCTATTTGATGAAAACCATCAATGGAAAAACTAGCTGTATTCATCAATGCAATCTCCGAAACAGGGCGGTAATCAAACACTCCAAAATCAAACACTTATCCAAGCCTCTTTTGTTTTGAGTTTACTGACCTGTAATTTCTTTTAGTGAGTAGGATGAGTCTGTGCTACTTGGTGCGTGTTAGCCTGAGATGCACTATAGTGGGAAGCAAGGCAGCTGACAGCTTTTGCTGGCCCAGGACAAAGTAATCTGAAAGGCCCCCCTACCCAATATATACAATGTAATAGGGACCCAATTCTGGGCCCCCCATCTCTTTTATATCCCCTTCTCTAACATACCCCTTTGTCCCCCCCTGTTGGCAGGTCTGATGGGAAGGATAGATTTGGTTGGCGCTTGCCCTGCATTGTGGATAGGTTAAGTATTTGTTAGCTGCCTCCGGTGTTGTGTTTTAGTGGCTAGGGACAGGTGTTTGCTTCCCTGTGCTATTTTTGGTGGGTTGGATGAGTATTACACAGGTTTTCGGTTGCCATGTCTGAGTGGGTAGAACGGGAATGTACTTGATGTTTGTGAGCTTGCAGTATTTTAGTGGGTAGAATGCGAACATATTTGATGGTTGTGAGATTGTATGTTTGTGAGATTGTGGTGTTTTTTTAGTGGTTAGAATGGGTATGTACTTGTGTGTACAGGTGTTTGCTGCCCTGTGCTATTTTTAGTGGGTTGGATGAGTATTTAGTAGGTGTTGGTTAGTTGAGTGGGTAAAATATGCATGGAGCCTTATGTTTTTTTTTAGTTTTTAAAAAAATATATTTTTAGGGGCTTTTATGCCTTTATTTGATAGGACAGTCTGAGATGGTGACAGGAAGCGAGTGGGACAGAGAGACGGGGTGGAATTGGGAAATGACCCCGGCAGGACTCGAACCGGGGTACCCGTGGGCATGCAAGCCCAAATGTGGTGGGCTTAGCGCGCTGCGCCACAGCGCCCCCCCCCCACCCATGGAGCCTTATGTTTACGTGATTGTGGTGTTTGTAGTGAAGTGTAGTTAGAAAGGGAATGTACTTGATGTTTGTGAGCTTGCAGTGTTTTTAGTGGTTAGAATTAGTGTTGCACCGATACCATTTTTTGGCCCCGATACCGATACCCGATACCTACCGATACCATACTGATACCACTCTGCTTGAAATGTATAGATATATATGAAGAACTGCATACTTCTTGGATGTAAAATCATTGCCATCATGGTTTTGTCAGGCTGCTGCCTACCTTTGTGAAACAGGAAAAAGACTAATACTGAACAAAGTGAATGCAGTAGAACTTGCATTCTGCATTCAAGTGTCATACAAGCATCAGTAAATGGTATCGGTGCCCTATTTTTTGCTACTTGCTGATACCGATACCACCATTTTTGTGCCGTATCGGGACCCTGGCCGATACTGGAATCGGTATCGGTGCAACACTAGTTAGAATGAGATTGTACTGGATGCTTGCTGGCCTGTGGTGTTTTTTAGTGAGTAGTAGGGTTGTAAAAAAAAATCGAAATGTATCGATGCATTGAAGAATCGGCCGGCGATTTAATCGAATCGCATCGTATCGTGGGGCATTCTTATGTATCGAAAATAATCGAATCGCTGACCCCTGTACAATGCCCGAGCTCCATAACACAATAGTAGTGGAAAAGTAATTGGAAAAAATCAATGTGCAATGCCCGAGCTCCATAACACAATAGTAGTGGAAAAGTAATTGGAAAAAAACAAATCGAATCGAATCGCATCGCATCGTATCATGGGGAATTCTTAAGTATCGAAAATAATCAAATCCCTGCTTTAAGAAATCGATACCGTATCGTATCGTCATGAAGGCTGTGATTTACACCCCTAGCGAGTAGGATGGGATTGGTTGGGCTGCGCTGTGCTGGGTGTGCTGTAGTTCCCAGGGTGCAACTCCAAGGTCCACCTGCCTGCAGTGCAGTTAGCACTCTGCACAGAGTTACTCAGAACCTGTTTTTCAACCTGTGAGATACACATTTTATTTCTCCTCTGCCCAGCTTTCTGGGAACTTTAATCGAATAGATTGTGTGAAGTGTCTTTCTGTGTGTGTGTGTGTGTGTGTGTGTGTGTGTGTGTGTGTGTGTGTGTGTGTGTGTGTGTGTGTGTGTGTGCGTGCCTGCGTGCGTGCGTGTGTGTGTGTGTGTGTGTGTACGTGTGTATACATGTGTATACATCTGTGCATGCGCTCCGGTGCTGGTGTGTACTTGAATGTGTGTGTTCGGGTTTTTTTTTCTTTTCGCATTGTGTTTTCGCCTGCTTGCACGTACATTCGCTCGCTCCTTCGCGGAGGGGCTTTTTTGTACACAGTGCATGGTTGCAAGCTCACAGCAAAGTCTAATTGCCCCGGGCCATAGCAAGGCAGTTTGAAACAGGGTCATTTATCTTCCTGTGCAAAAGGAAATGGTCTTTGGCCTTGATCTTTAATCACTCCCCCGCCGCGGAGGACAAGGTCATCAGGGAGGCACGGTGACAAACAGGCCTCGGCCAGCCAGCCAGCGCTCTCCAACGCTGGGCACTGGCTAAAATTAGAGAGCCACACACACACACACACATGTATACACACACACACACACGCACACACATACACACACACATACACACACACACACACACACACACACACACACACACACACACACACACACACACACACACACACACACACACACACACACACACACACACACACACACACACACACACACACACACACACACACACACACACACACACAAAGCATGCACACACGCAGGGTCGCGCTGACAGCTTTTTCTGGGCCCAGGACAAAGGAATCTGACAAGGCCCCCTACCCAATATATACAATGTAATGAGGACCCAATTCTGGGGCCCCTATACTCCCTGGGCCCAGGACAAAATACCCCTTTGTCCCCCCCCTGTCACACTCGTACACATGTGAATGCACGTACACATGAACACACAAACAGGGACAGGAACACACACACACACACACACACACACACACACACACACACACACACACACACACACACACACGCACACACGCACACAGCCTCACATGCTTGCTGGATGTTTCAATTACAGAGCCTTGTGGCAGTAGGAAAAGGGGTGGGGGTGCATTGTGTGTGTGTGTGTGTGTGTGTGTGTGTGTGTGTGTGTGTGTGTGTGTGTGTGTGTGTGTGTGTGTGTGTGTGTGTGTGTGTGTGTGTGTGTGTGTGTGTGTGTGTGTGTGTGTGTGTCTGCGTGCGTGCGTGCGTGTGTGTGTGTGTGTGGGGGGGGAGGTAGATGTTTGTGTGTGCGTGTGGGTGGTAGGAATAATGATGGGATGGGATGGGTAGTCTACAAGGTAGTTACAAGGTAATACACATAGTGAAGAAGCTCCAAGCTTAAAGCATAGGCCTACATAGAATAAAAAAACAAACAAACAAACAGATGCGCACCCACACACATACACACACACACAGACATGCACATATGCGCACACACACACAGACACGCACGTACATATGCACGCTTCCTGTAAGATGGCTTCTGCTAAAGGTTGAGTCACTCTATCATATCATATCATATACCTGGTGGTCAGCCAAGGTGTGTGGTGTTCTGCTGCATTTCAGACACATACTAAATTAGGTAAACACCAGCAGGTGGCATTTAAATACGAAAGACAGATATCTACACAGTGCAGGAACGGAGAACAAGAACAAACATAAATACTGAATCAAACCAAGATAACGCAAAACACACCCACTCAATGCAAAAGCGTGTGCTCAAGTTGGGTCTCCTAAGGGGGCGTTGTCCCCTACTTCTTCTTTTCTTTTTGAGGTGTTTGCGCAAGACGTGCGCTACCGCCATCTACAGCGCTAAGGGGACTTCATTGATTCTCAACCTCAGGACTCCGAAGGTCTCCTAACCGAAGGTCTCCCAAAGGGGCGTTCACCCGACATAAAGTGGATAGCGGAAAAGATCCAGCTTCTTTGGAACAAAGCTCCAACGCTGATATGATACTCTGTGTTTTTTGTTTTGTGTTGGAGCTCGTAAATGTGTTGCACAGCAATATTAAGTGCACCATACTACAAGCACAAAACTTGAACTACACCCCCCCGCCCCACACACACACACACACACACACACACACACACACACACACACACACACACACACACACACACACACACACACACACACACACACACACACACACACTGTGGAATCCCCTCCCCAAAAATCCAATATAGTTGACATTGGTAGCTTATGCAAGAGGTGCATTTTCTTACGCCCCACAAACAGCAGCCAAACACTATCTAGGGAAAAAGGTATTCAGCAGCCTCTTAATTTGAAGATTATAGCTCTGCTGCAGAGGTCATCCAAGCCATTTTGTCCATTAGGCCCACTGCTATTGGCTGGGGTTCAAGCACAAGACTGCTGGGCTAATTCACAGGACAAAAAAAAAGAAAAGGAAAAAAAAGAAAAACCCCAGCATCATGATGCAGGTTAGAAGCCATATTGCTTTTCTGCACTTCATTAATCTCATTAATGTTTGTAACGTGAACCCAGAGTATTTTGTTTTTTTTCTCCCCCCCAGATGAATTCCCTTTGTACTCCAGTGCCCACGACACATTGAAATGACCAGCCGTACATATACCAACAACCACAAACAGGAGAATAAACAGTGTATACTATGCTGGCGGCCATATGCTGAAGTTTTAATATTGCATGCTTGATGATGTGCAAACCTTAATTGTCAAGTAGTGGTCATTGTATGTGCTATCACAATAGAAACTGTCTGCACACTGGTTCCAAATAGCTCCAAATGTATTGTAGGCCTATATAATTGTACATAATCGCCTTCATCATTGTATTTGTATTGACTTTCTTACTGTCTTACATTCTTATAACATAATGTGTACACTGCAGTGTATGGGTCAGTGACAAATGAGAACTGCACAATAATATACGGTAATATTAAAATGTTTCAAAGCATGCAAATGTTGCAATTACTGTAAAAGCTTCCATCAGGTTTGCAAAAGTGCACTTTCTGTTTTCTGTTTGCTTCATGCATGATGAAAGAGTCGTTGCCCCTGAAAATGTCAAATGGGCCAACCACCATCATATACATATACGTATGATGCCGAACTGCTTAATTTCCTTCCTTCTTTTCAATATTCTCTACTGCGACTATTCTGCAATTAATGATGCTAGCTTTATTATAAAGCTTTAAATCATTATTATCATTTCTGTGTTGCTGGTCCAGGAAATAACATTTCAGTGCTCTATAGCTGTCCATCACAACGTTTCCACGGCGCTGCACGGACGGCCAGTGGTCAGCGAGGGTCAGCAACGTGTCACGCACTCAGCTGGCCCGACGAAGATTACTCATTCCCACATCAAAAAAGCAGGGGGTGGGGGTGGCGGGGGGGTAGGGCATCTGGAAATGTCAGAGGTCACACTCTGGCCTGTGTTTTATTTGAAAAGCTTTGAAAAGGTCACGGGCATGGCGTGCGTGGCAAGTATATTTGAGACAGGCGACAGCTGAGGTTATTGAATGATGTGGCTCACAAAAAAAAAACGAAACTGTGAGGCGAGCTTTAAATTGGTTTACGAAAGGCATATAATGGCAGCATTTAAAAAGAAAAGGACACAGATGTGTAGGCTGCGATGCAGTACATATTGAAGGAAGGAGGAAATGTGTTGGACTGATTCCCTTACAGTACATCATGAACACAAGGATCACATCTTAATCAAAAATGAAGTCTACAAGAAATCCCATATGGGCTGAATGCAGTTTAGTGAATATGTTTCTTAGAGGTTTCAAGTTCCTTCTATGCACAGAGTAAGGAAAGTGTAACCCTTTCAAACAGATGGGATTATCGCCAATCCCACTTACTGTTTAAAAGCTTAACTATGCCATACCAACATTACTATGGCATTACCAAGAGCCTTAAATTAGAGATTGGGATATTGTCATTACTATGGCAACAGCAATTGAAAATAATAAAGGCATGAAAGTGTTAACTAACGCTTAGGCTACTTAATCTTCATGTCATTCCGATCATCATGTCTCTCACATGAGCTTTAACTCTAATCAGTTGTACAATCAGGGCTCTAAATTAACACCAGTCAACCGGCCAAATACTGGTGAAATTTCGGCTTTGCTGTTAGAAAAGACCAACTTACTGGCCACTCTGACACATTAGTGAGTGTGTGTTTGGCTAGTAAGATTAACATCTACTAGCAATTTTGGCTGGTAATGAATAAAGTTAATGTAGAGCACTGCGTACAACATACGTATATTATAATTTGTGTATTTGTGAAAGCTGCTGGACACCTTAATTTCCTTCGGGATCGATAAAGTTTTCTGCTCTGTACTGTGGTCTACGATTACACCTCCTTCTGCTTTGACATAGCCTAGCATAAACCCAGCGCTGCTTGAGTCGGGAGGGAAATCTGGCCTGTTTCCTACCAAGCACTTTCAAAACACCTAAAATCGCACATTAAGCACCATTAGGGAGAGGCTGGGTGGTGGAGGAGGGGTCTTGGGGCAATAATAATTAAATAAAACTGAGTTAGGCTTCGATACAGCTCATTAGGTTTTAGTACTCTCAGCGAAGGCATATATCTTGGCAAGACAGCCAACACACATGCACGCACACACTCAGGCACGCA
>NC_085874.1:23675736-23693236 GCF_034702125.1 Engraulis encrasicolus | reverse complement strand
AATAAATGCAATGCATGGAGCGATAGTCACATAAGGAAAGGGGAAGCGATATAGAACATGTACTGTACTCACCCATAGGCTAGTGTTTAAGGTGATGGGGTTTAGATCAGAGGGTTGCAGGTTTGAATCCCACCCTTCCACTGCCTACCATACTCCGCATTGCTCCAGGGACTGTAACCAATACCCTGTATGTAAATTACTGCAAGTCGCTTTGGATGAAGGTGTCAGCTAAGTGTAATGTATTGTAATGTAATGTAGTCCTGGTAAAACAAAAAGGCTTAGGGGGTACGAAGGCCCAAAAGATTGGGAAACACTCTCCTAAGACCTGTCTGGTCTGGCCCAGTGCGAGAATGAGGAGTACCATCACAAATATGTGATTAGAATTTTGCCCAAATATTGAGTTCTCATTATGATTTCATAATGTCTTTGCGAGATTTTTAACACAGACGTCTATGGGAGCTGGAGCAAATTCTAGAAATTCCTTACTCCTCAAAGGGTTAACAGTTGGCCTGAGACCAGTCCCTTGCAGCGAGCTACCACACATGCCAAAAAAAAAGGAACATCAGGGGATGAAAAAAACGCAGCTACAAAAAGATTACGCCAAAGCCAACAGTTACCCGTGATGCCGCAGTGTGCGACACAGCGATGACGCTCGTTTGTTCATTGTTCATTCGTTGAGAGTCACGCAGATTGTCGTGGGCATGCTGTGACGTGCACAGAGAAACCCTAAACCTAGCCTGGTAAATCCCATGCTGCTTTGCACAATCGTTCAGATCTGAAAGACAGCATGGAGTCATGGTTCCTGTCTCTCTCCAATCAGAGAGCAGGGAGGCATGGAAAGGCGATGACTGCAGCTTGTTTGAATAAACACAATTTACACGATTGGCTATGGCTACGTATGCCACACACCCGCTACGGGATTAACAGTAGGCAGGTCTCCAGACCTTATCTCACTTGTGATTAGGTCTGGTGATAACCAGGCAAACCTAACCCTACACAGTAAATTCTGCAGTGCTCATTTAACACTTAGAGAGTTGATTTGACATCATTGTCCCGCGTTGACTACTGCAACTCACTCATGACAGGCCTACCTGCTTGTGCGCTAAAACCTCTGCAGATGATCCAGAATGCGGCGGCACGGTTGATATTCAATCAACCCAAAAGGACCCATGTTACTCCTCTATTTATTGAGTTGCACTGGTTACCGATCGCCGCCCGGATCAAGCACAAGGCATTGACCCTTGCCTACAAAACCATCACAGGAACGGCCCCAGCGTATCTGAAGGACCTACTAACGCCCTATGTTACTGGAAGAGAACTGCGCTCATCCAGCACAAGCCGTCTGGCTCTGCCATCCAGTCGCTCTAGGTACTCCCAGTCAAGATTGTTCTCCGTTGTGGTACCCAAGTGGTGGAACGGTCTCCCAGAGGCAGCAAGACTAAGCACATCTCTTGCAGCCTTCAAGAAACAACTGAAGACCTTCCTCTTTCGAGAGAATCTACTAGACTAATGCTTGAACTGGCCTTGCCCCAGGGCAGACTCCTGACATGATGTTTAGTTTAGTTAGTTTGTGTGTGTGTACTCGTTATTTACTCTTTAATTAAAAAAAAAAAAAAAAAAACTAACCCCTCTGCAACTGCACTTATTGTTCTGTATATCTCCTGTGCACATTGTATTTGCTTGTGATGTTGGCTTGAATATGTCCTCTTTTGAAAGTCGCTTTGGTTATAAAGCGTCTGCCAAATGCAATATAATGTAATGTAATGTAATGTAAATCATGTGGACTTAAATGAACTCTCCAAGTGTTGAATTAACACAGCAACATTTACTGTGTAGCGGTACCACTGTATAATCTCGTCTAGGTGGGGCAGAACAATTGCATTTGCCACACTGCTAAAAAAACACATTTTCAGGGTCTGAGGTAAACTCTCAGAGTTAATTCTACTCTATATGAGCTGCAGTGGTGAAGTTACACTGCCCACTGCCCACTTTGACTCCACTGTCAGAGTAGGCCTAATTAGACTTTCCACAGTGTTGTAAATACTAAATCTGGATTTTTACAAGTTCACTATGACATCCGAAGAGCCCGCTTCAATTGTGTGGTAGAGAGAACAGACCAATTCCTCTCCATTCGCCTTCTATGGGATCTATGACGGTAACGCACACAGGACTAAGACAAATCAGCACGAGTGCCTTTTAGGCCACCAGGGTGAACAGAGGTGTGTGTGTGTGTGTCTGTGTGTGTGTGTGTGTGTGTGTGTGTGTGTGTGTGTGTGTGTGTGTGTGTGTGTGTGTGTGTGTGTGTGTGTGTGTGTTTGTGTGTGGTGTGTGTGTGTTTGTGTGTGTGTATGTGTGTGTGCGTGCGTGCGTGCGTGCGTGCGTGCGTGCGTGCATGCGTACGTACGTGTGTACGTGTGTGTGTGTGTGTGTGTGTGCGTGCGTGCGTGCGTGCGTGCGTGCGTGTGTGCGTGCGTGCGTGTGTGTGTGTGTGTCTGTGCTCGGGCGGGCGGACATGTGTGTATAGTGTGTGTGTACAGTATGTGTGTATGTTTGTGCGTTTGTGCGTTTGTGTGTGTATGTGCATGCGTGCGTACAGCTGTGCGAGTGTGTGTGTGTGTGTACAAGTGCACTTGAGGCATCGATCCTCTTGGGAGACAGGGAAGAGCGATAGACTTGGACGCACCTTGACCTCTGATGAGCAGAAGGTCAAGCGCTGGAGCCCAGGACCAACTCCACCTCCTGCTCCACCTCTCACCCTGTCTCAGCACTCAGCCCCCATCCACACTTATACCACCCCCATCCACACTTATACCTCCACCACAGCACCAGGGCCGGATTAATGCACAGGCTAGATCTGGCTGCAGCCTAGGGCCCCCACCTGCCAGGGGGCCCAAAAGTGAAAAATAACAGGCAAGATGCAATATTGAAAAAAGGGATCTGTTGTGTTCAGTACAGTTGGTAGACATGTTAGCCTAGCTCGTAATTATGACACTTGCTACGTTTACATGACGGTTTTAAATTCCGAATTAATAATTCAGAATTAGATAGTCTCATCGATTTTACTTTGAGGTTTCATTTAATTCCGAATTGTGAAGTGTTTACATTACTTTTTCAAAGCGGAATTAAGCTTTATTCAGAATTACAGTGAGTTAATTCGGAATTAATATGTTCATGTAAACGTAGCCAGTGTTTATGTAAATTTGTTGTGAAATTTACCTTCTGGGGGCCCCACAGCAACCAGAAGCCTAGGGGCCCCAGGCTGTCTTTAATCCGGCCCTACCCAGCACTATCTGCACCTCTTCCGCCCCCCAAACCAGTACTACTTGTCCCCCCATCCTGCCACCCTGCCTGCCTGCCCACACCAGAGAGTCTCCCACGGGACTGATATTCATTAACCATGAGCTTGGCTCACTGCCCTGTCCTGCCCTGTGCTGCTCTGGCCCGCACTGCAGTCGATACCGCTGACAAAAAATATGATCATGCACGCACGCACGCACGCACGCACGCACGCACGCACGCACGCACGCACGCACGCACGCACACACACACACACACACACACACACACACACAGACAAGCACGTACGTGCGCGCACACGCACGCACATACACACATACCTCACCTACCTACGTACCCACCTACCCCTTGGGACCCGCAGAGTTCAGGCTTTCTGTTACTACCACTGCTCAATAAAAAAGGAAAAATAAAACAGCAAAGAAAAATGGTAGGAAGAAAAAGTGTAAAATGGATTTCGTTGCCACAGTTCGGACACCATAGTGTGCTGAGCTCTATGATATAAACTTGCTCACTCAGTACCTCACTCGCCTAGGGTATATTCACTAGCCCAATAGGCCTACTTGAGAGTCCCAGAACAAAGAAAAACAATCGAAGAGGACTAAAATGTCCAAGGACACTACACTCGGGCACTCAGGCAGTCAGTCAGTCAGTCAGTCAGTCAGTCAGTCAGTCAGTCAGTCAGTCAGTCATAGAGCATGACACGGGAGTGGATTTTCACTCCCGTCCCATCCCAGTCCCAGAAAAAAAATCCCATCCCGTCCCATCCCGGACTGGAGTAAAAGAAACAAATCCCATCCGTCCACTCCTGAAAGGAATGTTTCCCAATCCTGCCCACTCCCACTCAAAATCAATCCCACTCCTGTTTCATCAAAAAAACGAGCCTTTTTTAAATGAAAAAATAAGCGAGCATTCGTTAATTTTTATTCCCGCTCCTGCCCGCTCCCATTCATCTTTATTCCCGCTCTTGCCCGCTCCCGTTCATCTTTGAATTTTGACTCCCATCCCGCAGGAATCCCGTGGGTCCCGAAAATTCCAGAAAAATGTCATCCTCTAGTCAGTCACTCAGTCACTCAGTCAGTCAGTCAGTCACTCACTCACTCACTCACTCAGTTGTACCTCATAATCAGCCCAGTCAAGTGTCTCAGAACAGTCTCAACCTGTGTGGGTTAGCCCCCCCTCAGCACTTCACCCCCAGCCTGCCAGAAGCTACACAGCTTTCCCTACTCTATCAGGCTTTTGACAGCTAACAAGGAACATAGAGAGACTCAAATATCTAAAATTGCAAGATAAGGAGGTGTATGAAAAGTGCAATTTTTCCAGTCATAATGACAACTTAGAATTTGGTGGTGGTGGTACGTATTTATGAAAAAGGTAACATTTGTGAATGGGCAGCATGAATTCTGGAAATAAACCTCAAAAAACATTACTTTTCCACTTCTTTGATGTTACGGAGCTAAGGCATTAGTCAGGGGCCAGCGATTCGATTACTTTCGATACTTAAGAATGCTCCATGATATGATTCGATTCGATTCGATCCTTGACTGTCGGATCGCTGCATCGATACATATCGATTATTTTTCACACCCCTACTTGTTATGGCATGTTATGGAGACTGCGTACAGTACAGTCCTTATGCTAACAGATATAAGTCAACACGTGGCTGAATTTACATACTGTATACTGATGAAGCCATAGCCCAGCCGGCCTGACGTGAGGGGTGTGTGTGTGTGTGTGTGTGTGTGTGTGTGTGTGTGTGTGTGTGTGTGTGTGTGTGTGTGTGTGTGTGTGTGTGTGTGTGTGTGTGTGTGTGTGTGTGTGTGTGTGTGTGTGTGTGTGTGTGTGTGTGTGTGTGTGTGTGTGTGTGTGTGAGAATGTGTGGATCAGTTATCATTATTTTTTACCGCCCACACACACACCCACCCACACCCACATCCACTCCACACCACCTACACTCCTCTCCCGATCTGGTTTCGAGGGAAGTGCGTGCGGGGGAGAGCATGTAGGGATGAAAGTCCCCCCTGCCCTGCCTGACTGTCAGGCAGCCGGTGGTGGTGGTGGTGGCGTCGGCGAGAGTTATAGCTTTAATATTAGTGGCGCCGCTTCAATTTGTCCTCCAGCATCAATGAAACGGCCGCCCGTGATTACTTTTCCCAGCGAGCAGGAGACATTCATTGGCTCAAAGTCAGAATGCGTTTAAAAAGGCACTCTGTTAAAAAGCAGGGGAGGAAGGGCCAAGCAAAGTGAGGTGGGTGTGTGTGTGTGTGTGTGTGCGTGCGTGCGTGCGTGCGTGCGTGTGTGTGTGTGTGTGTGTGTGTGTGTGTGTGTGTGTGTGTGTGCGAGAGAGAGAGAGTGAGAAAGAAAGGGAGAGAGAGAGAGGTGTGTGTGTGTGTGTGTGTGTGCATGCGTGCGTGCGTGCGTGTGTGTGTGCGGTGATGATGTGTATACCGTATGCATGCGAGCATGTGTGTGTGCATGTGTGCATGTGTGCATGTGTGCACGTGATTTGTGTCGGCCTGTGTGCCTGCATGCACGTGTGTGTGAGTGGAGTGCGTGAGTCAGTGCTGAAAGCATAGACAGACAATAAGGCTCCCTTGAGCAGCCCATCTCCGGCCCCAAAAGAAGCGAGCGAGCGAGCGAGCGAGGAGGGAGCCCTCCGACCGTGATCAAGCCAAGCCGACAGCTTCAAAACACATCAGCCTCGGGGACGGGAAATGCAGACTTATAACAAAGCACTCTCCTTGTCTTGGAGATCAACCCCCTCTACATGTTACTGCACCTTCTAGAAGAGCCGTGGACGGGAGATGGTATTAGGCTCAGTTGAAATCTCTTGACTGGAAGAAAAACGGGGAGAAGTAATACTAAAATGTCTTTCCCCCCCAAAAAAATGAACACCCTTCCAAAAAGTCCTGTGAGGATTTCTTTCTTTCTTTCTCTCTTTCTTTCTTTCTTTCTTTCTTTGTTTCTTTCTTTCTTTCTTTCTTTCTTTCTTTCTTTCTTTCTTTCTTTCTTTCTTTCTTTCTTTCTTTCTTTCTTTCTTTCTTTCTTTCTTTCTTTCTTTCTTTCTTTCTTTCTTTCTTTCTTTCTTTCTTTCTTTCTTTCTTTCTTCAAATATTTAAATTCATTTAAATGGAAAGAGCCCAAGTCCTCCTTTAAAAGTCAAAGAACATTTCACCGATACCTCTGATCTATGGAGTGTCTCAAGCTTGCTCACTTTCTTTATATGCAGGTTTTTTAAGGTGCTGCAGCCAAATTGTGACAAAGTGCTGCATGAATCTTTTTTTAATGATGATTGAACTTAACAATGCCTTGCATACATAGGTGCCGGAAAGGGGAACGCACTCCCACTTTTGGGCTCCCTAAATTAGGGTTTGGTTTGAAGTGCAGCAGCAATAACATTGTTAACCCTCTGGAGTCTAAAGGGGGATTCATACTAGTCGTGAGTCACGACGATGGCGCGCGCCGTCACGTGACCTAAAATTTCGACACGCCCCCCGTCGTAAGCTCAAAATTCGGCGCGTGTCGCCACGTCGTGCACACGAGGATTTTTCTAACTTGTCGTGCGCCACCAGCGACCATGCAGGTAGGCAGACAAAGCAGGAGTTGCGAAGAGAGGCTACAACTACTGTAGGCTACTACAGAATGGATCCTGCATCATTTTGAGGATAATAAAATGTCATAGAGAGTTATTTTATCTTCTCTCTTAAAAGTTGTTCAGTGAAATAATTGTTTACTTTGTTCAGAAGCACGTTGTGTTCGGTGATCTATTTATAAATTCTGCCGCCAGAACAATGCTCTCACATGGTCTTGGAATGATCTGGCAATGTAGGCTACAACAAAAAAAATATATGTTTCAATGTGGTAAGTCACAAGTCAGACGTTCAGTAGCCCTACAGCAGCCGTGTTTGGCTTTCTATTTTATACATCCGTAATACTCACGCTGCGAGTTGCGAAAAATACTGCCGTTTCTCTCATGAACAGCAGAGGGCACTTCCGACAATGCGAGCAAGGCGATTTTGAAGTATGAATAGTCTGTCGCAAGTGATGACGTCATTAATGGTTCTCGCGCCACTCGCGACAAAGTGCGCACGTGAAGTATGCAGAGCCCTTAAGGGCTTTCAGAGGCAGTTTGCAATAAGGAATGAAAAAAATGCACCACCACTTTAAAACTCACTCCGGCGCTTGTACTGTATACTATGAAAAGATGTGTTCTCTTTAAAGTTGGCCATTGGCCTTGACCATAACTCAAATGGCTAGGGTACTTTACTTTTATGGGGAGGAAACGAGTTTGATTTTCAGCCCGACGTAATTTCCAAATATCAACCCTAGCATATCTCGCTCTCCTAACCTGTCTACCTCTTCAGCTGTCCTGCCGCAATAAAAGCAAAAAGCCCAAAACAAGATACTGCAAGTTTAACCGCTTTGAGCAGTACCTGCTATCATGTTATTGTCAACAAAATTGTAATGACCAAGTCTTAAGCTGTTAATTAATCTGTTGCTTTCCGTAATGTCATTGCAGTATAGTAGAGTCTTTGCAGCAAATAGTGAACGGGTTCGCCAGTGGTGCAATCTGCACAACCACCCAAAAAAAAAAAAAAAACCCCATCAGACTCCCGGTCAACACTGTATGGTGGAGAGAGCGTCATAAAACAGGCAAAATCCCCAAAAAGACACTTTAAACAAACAAACAAACAAACCATGGAAAAACAAATAAACAGTTAGCCGGTCAACACAGTCACGGCAGGTGACCATCATAGGCGTGCACAAATAGGGATGAGTTGGTGCTAAAAAAACACCTGCCACTTTGCCGTATTGGACAAAAGTGCCCTTTTTTCCCAATGTACTGTTGTCCATGTTGACATGATAGTCTGAAAATGCGGCATGTCACAATAATACTCCAATATAATATACAGTATATATAACCTCTATAGCCTAGTAAGCCCTCAACCACCCCCACCCCCCCACCTCCAGCACCTGCCCCCCAAAATGTCTGTGCACGCCACGGGCGACCATCGACTATCTCAACTCGGCTATCCATCTTACCTGTATGGTGGGCGGAGAGCGCTGCTTGCGCGTGGTGGTGGTGGAGAGGGTGGTGGTGGTCTCGATGTAGGTGGTGGACATCTCGGGAGGCATGGAGGTGGTGGTGCGCGTGCCGCCGCGGCCCGTGGGCACGTCGCCCACCAGACGCACGCTGCCATTGACCTTGATGTTGGCGTGGTTCTCGGCGGCCATGTTGAGCACCTTGAGGCCATTGTAGTAGAGGCCCGACAGCTGGCCCTGGTACGGGCGCTTGCGGTCGTTGCCGCCGATGGAGATGGTGGCCTGGGTGTTGAAGATGGTCAGCTGGCGGCCTGGAGGAGGTGGAGGAGGAGGAGGTGGAGGAGGGGGAGGTGGAAGAGGAGGTGAGGAGGAGGAGGAGGTAGAGGAGGGGGAGGTGGAAGAGAAGGTGAGGAGGAGGAGGTAGAGGGGGGGGAGGTGGAAGAGGAGGAGGAGGAGGAGGAGGAGGAAGAGGAGGAGGAGGAGGAGGAGGAGGAGGAAGAGGGGGAGGAGTAAGAGCAGGGAGAGGTGGAAGAGGAGGAGGTGGAAGATGAGGTGAGGAGGAAGTGTGGAGGGGGAGGAGGAAGAGAAGAGGGTGGAAGTGTGGATGAGGTGGAGGAGGAGAGGGAGGAGGAGGAGGAGGAAGAAGAATAGGAGGAGGTGGAGGGGGAAGAGGAGAATGTGTAAGATGAGGTGAGGAGGAGGTGTGGAGGGGAAAGAGGAAGAGGAGGAGGTAGGTGGAGAGGGAGGATGAGGAAGAAACGGAGCAGGTGGAGGGGGAAGAGGAGAATGTGTAAGATGAGGTGAGGAGGAGGTGTGGAGTGGAGGAGGAAGAGGAGGAGGTAGGTGGTGATGGGGAGAGAAAGCAGAGGAGGGGGGGGGGGAGAACTGTCTCAGATGACCTGTCCACACGCTGCAAGGGTGTGTGTGTGTGTGCATGTGTGTGTGTGTGTGCGCGTGCGTGCGCGCATGTGTGCTTTCGCGTGGCCGTGACTGTCTGAATGTGTCTATGTGTGTCTGTGTGTGGTTCTGTATGCGCATGTATGCGTGTACAATGTATCATCAATCATCTTCATTTTGTTACCCTTTTAAAGTGTCAGCGTTCTTGTTTACTGCATTGCTAACAACAGAAAGACATAACAAGGAGACAATAACAAGGGGACGACAGCGAAAGAACAGCCAAACACTATACCATACACCATAGCACGATCACAATTGCTGATGCAGTTCATGCATTCGCATACACAGAAATGAATAAAACATTTCGTGTTGCTTTCAAACTGAAAAATAAAATGACATGCCATTGGTTTTTTTAAAATGTACACACAACCATTTTGTCAGATGCAGAAATCCTAATTAGAAATATGAGTCGTGAAAAACTGTCTCCACTGCTGGCTTTATTACATCTGTTACACACACAATTGCATTACACCGGGCATGAAATGATTAGAAGGCGGGGAGTAGGGAGAGGGGGGTGGGGGGGGGGGGGGTGGGGGAGTGGGGGGTGGAGATCTCAGCTCGTACGTAGACATCAAAGAAAGATCATGTTGATTCATGCATGTAGCTTCGCTAATGGGATTTCAAACTGCCTTTGTGCCTTTTTTTTAAAAAAAAAATGTTAAAGGGACTTTATAATTGTCTTAGGAGGTTTAGTCAATGACCTTTAAAATGCAGTTTATAATGATATTATTACTAAAGTGAGAGTTTTAATGGGAAATTTAACGGCCACGCCAGCCGTACCCCCCTTGGTCCCGCCCCCTTTTCAGTCTTTCTCCTAAGCCCCACCCCCCTGCCCAGTGAGCCTTTTGCAGCTAGCTAGCTACTTGCTATGCACGGCACGGTGAGAAGACACAGTGGTGGAGTGCCCTCTTATTTACCCACCGTGCTCTTCAACAATGACTATTGACTACCTGTAGTTAAACACATCCCCTAAAGGCTGTGTGTTTAGAAATGCTTAACCTTACAATTAGACACCAGCAGCAAAGCTCTGGAATATGCAAATGCTGCTTACGGGTATAGCAGGAAACGATGACCTGAGGGGGTTTGAAAGGCTTATAGCCTATTTTTTGATTTAGAAGCAATTCAATTCAGTTTTTTTTATCTAGCACTTGTTATGTCATATGTTTTTATAACAAGTGTACAGTTGTTATATCACTGTTCAACAGGTTTTGTTTTCATTTTGGGGTTTTTCTTGTTAGTTTTTTTTTCATTTTCATTTTTCATTTTTTAATAGTCCCTTTAACTGATTTATCCCATATGTATGTGGAGGATGATGGGAAAAAGAGCATTCATATTTAATCTAAAATTAATATGAATAAAAATGGATGCTGTAATTTAGTTGATTAGTTTTGAAGTGCTTCAAAAGATTTTTCAAGCGGTTGGAGGGAACGACATGACAAAAATAAGGATTCAAACAAAATTAAACAAAAGGGGAGAAAAAAAAAACTAAATGAACACTGTACATCTGGGAAAGTGTTACCTTTCTCATGTAGCCAATCTTCGACCGGCCGGGTATATTTGAACGGGATTTTCTTATTAGCCGTTTGATAGCGCTCAATGTCGCTGTTGCCTTTGAAGTTTAAAAGGTTTAAGAAACAGTTTAAATTGGCAGCAAGTCACATATCACATTTAGACACTGGTTTAAAAGAACGTTTAGCCAAGTTTTAAAGATGGGTTAGGTCATTTTTATAATCAATTCATTATGGTTAGGTCCTCTGCGAGTAGCAGCATACTGCGAGAGCACTTGGGGCACTTGCTCTCGGAATTAAAACACAGTGTGGCCATGGATCGAAATGTCATCATCCAAACGACGAGCAGTAACACAGCAATGGGTTAGACTTCAATACCACCGACACTGGCGCACACAACACAGACACATTTGTCACCTGCAAGAGAAATCAATCAGGTCAGACAATACCATGTGTGCTGGAATTAAACACCCCGCTTTGTGCCGCCACCCCGACTCCCAGTTGATAAATTGGCGGCGGCGCTAGCTAAGCAGCATCGCTGGTGTTAGGGCTCTTGGGATGAGCGAAGAGATAAATTAGACACTGTCCCAACGGTGCCACTCCCCTTAGACAACATGTGCTCTCTCTCTTTCCTCAGGGGCCAGGGAAACTAGACACTTGACTCGATTGTATGTGCATAGAAATAAATGCATATACATTTACCAGAGATAGACAGACAGACATACGTACATACAGACAGATTGACAGACAGACAGACAGACAGACGCACGGACAGACAGATATACAGACAGACACACAGACAGATAGACATGTACATGACAGACAGACAGACAGATAGCCAGACAGACAGACAGACTGACAGACAGACATGTGCACAGACAGACAGATATACAGACAGACAGATCGTCATGTACATGACAGACAGATATACAGACAGAACAACAAAGAAGAGGAAAGAAAAGAAAGATAAAAAAGAGAAAAGACAAAGAAAAGACAGAGTAGAGGACACTGAGGGATAACTGAGCAAGTGACAGGGTGAAAGACATTAGTTGAAGTTCAACAGTGTGCGTCGCAGACCTGTTGGGGGAAAAAGACCTTCAATGACACATATTTCGCTCAGGACAGAGCATATAAGAATGGAATTATCACCTGGGTGAGAAAAAGACAATGAGGGAGTGAAAGATAGAGAGATGAGAGAGAGAAAGAGGGTGTGTGTGTGTGTGTGAGAGAGAAAGGGGGGGGGCAGACAAAACACAGACAAAGGAAACAGAAAGACGGAGAGAGAGAGAGAGAGAGAGAGAGAGAGAGAGAGAGAGAGAGAGAGAGAGAGAGAGAGAGAGAGAGAGAGAGAGAGAGAGAGAGAGAGGTGGGGGGGCAAAACAGAGGAAGTAGAAACATGGAGAGAGAGAGAAAGAGCGAGAGAGAGAGAGAGGGAGAGAGAAAGAGAGAGAGAGAGAAAGAGAAAGAGAAAGAGAGAGAGATGATCTGCAGTACTCCAGTAGCTGTGGAGCAGTGGAACCCTGAAGCAGCCAGCTCTGCCCCAACATGCTCCAGTTCCCCTCCAGAGACAGCCAGCATATATTTATCTCTCTTCCACTTCCTTCTCTCTATACCTCCTCGCCACACATCTCTCCTCCATCCCTTTCTCCACACCTTTGTTCATGCCTCTCTCCACCTCTCACCACAGCTTAACTCGTCCTCTGCTACCTTCTCCATATCACTCTCAGCATCTCTTGCCACAATTCTGCCTTTCGCTTTTTCTCTGGTTCTCTGATTCTTTCTTCATCTCTGTGTCTTTCTCGTTTTCTTCCCTTTTAATTTTTCTTTCTTTCTTTCTTTCTTTCTTTCTTTCTTTCTTTCTTGTCGGCAACTGTAATTCTCTTTCTCCCTCGCTCTTCCATGTCTCACCAAATTGCCTTTTCTTGCTTTAATGTTGTTCTTGCGTTCCCTCTCTCTGCGTCGCCACTTCCTTCTTTTTCCGTCTCTCCATTCCCCATTTAATCAACATCCAGATGAGCTCTGACAATTTAACGGCACATTTGAGGAAGTAAAGAGCTATCCAACAAGGGAGAGAGACATGAAAGTGAGGGAGCCACAAAAGCCACAAGTAATCATTTCTTCTTCTGCGTTTAAAAACTAACGTTCACGAACACAGTTTGAAATATTCCGACGTGTCGACTTCCTCATAATCGCGTAATGAGATGCTGTGGTGTTTGAACTTTTCAGCGAGATGCGGGAGATAACAAAAAAAGCTGTTAAAAACGAGTTCTCCGGGGCTTGTGTTAGCTAGCTTTTGACGAGGCTGAGACGAGCATGGCCTCTCAGAAGTGCATAATATGAAGTGATGGTGTGTGCGTAAGTGAATGCATGCGTATGTATGTGTGAGGGTGTGTGCGTGTGATGGTGTGTGCGCATGTGTGTGTGTGTGTGTGCGCGCATGTGCGTATGTGTGTGTGAGGGTGTGTGCGTGTGATGGTGTGTGCGCATGTGTGTGTGTGTGTGTGAGTGTGTGTGCGCGCGCATGTGCGTGTGTTTGTGTCCGTATGTGTGTGTGCGCGCATGTGCGTGTGTGTGTGTGTGTGTGTGTGTGTGTGTGTAGTGGAGGAATAGAAGAGACAAAAGGCACTTGACACTGCCTCTTGCCACTTTACGGCAGTATGCATAAAACGCCTTCAAAACCCCTTAAAGAGATGGGGAAGAGGATGAGGGAGGACTTCAAAAGAGATCCAGAGTTACAGCACTCTTCGCTTTCAATAAGCCACTGCAGAGTCATGGCCACATCATGCTTATACAGCACATCATACACACACACACATACACACACACACACACACACACACACACACACACACACACACACACACACACACACACACACACACACACACACACACACACACACACACACACACACACACACACACACACACACACACACACACCGTACGCACAAACACACACTGGCACCGCAGGCACCGCACGCACCTACACACATCTCACATGCATGCACACACAAACCTGTGCACTGTGGCTAACACTGTGGGAGTGAAATTGACTCTCAGAAGTGTTGTAAACACCCCATCGAGATTCATATAAGTTTACTTCATGAAATACTGACGCTCAATTTTTTTTTTTTACTGGGCACCCATCCCTTCACTCTCCTGCTAACTGTCTAACTGCACAGGTGCATCATCACTGCCTTAACCAATTGCTGTCTGAAGCACTTGCAAAAAAGGCTGCTGAATGTCTAAGCCCTTTTTAAGGTCTGAAGCACATAAAAACATACCATACGTTGCATTTAAAAGCCAAGACCCACATCTTGCATTAGATTGTCTTAAATCTCATGAGCCTGAACGTTGCGTCATGCAGCTCCAGGCGCCAGGGCCAATGTTGCGCAACGCAACATCCAGCATCAATGGGTTAAGCATACCTCATCGAGGCAATGGAAATGCTGAACATTGATTGGTTACCTATCCTGATAGATGATGAAGGTGGATAGAGATATATGTAAACTGTTCTAGATACTGAGTGTGGACAAACTATAACATCACATTCACATTTAGCTGATGCTTTCATCCTATCCAAGAGAAAAGTGAATGCTTCACTGGATCACGTGTCCAATTATTAAAAAAGGGTGCTGATCAAAAAAACTTGGGCGTCCAAGCTGCCATGAAAAGTAGAAAACACCATTTGAGGCACTCCTTAAGTGGGCAGTCATGGTTAGAGCGGTTAGGGCGTCAGACTTGCATCCCAGAGGTTGCCGGTTCGACTCCCGACCCGCCAGGTTGGTGGGGGGAGTAATCAACCAGTGCTCTCCCCCATCCTCCTCCATGACTGAGGTACCCTGAGCATGGTACCGCCCCACCGCACTGCTCCCCATGGGGCGCCACTGAGGGCTGCCCCCTTTGAAATGAAATGACGTAGGATTAGGGTTAGGGTCAGGGTCAGGGTTAGGGTTAGGGTAATGCATGCACTCTCCCTACACTGATAAATCCTGAGCAACGTATAGCACAAACCACAGAAATGGCAGATATCGGTGGGAAATGTGCCGGTATTCAGACAATAGACATCAATGTCTGAATAGCAGCATGTCTGAATAGTGCCATGTAAGGCAGCAGGTGAGTAGGCAGCAGGTGACATGGTTTTAGCTGCAGCAGTGAAGAGCAGGTGATGACGAGCTTGAGGGTGGTGGGTGGGGGTGTTGGGGGCCAAGCGGGAGATGTGAGGGCCAACAGGCACTTGGGGTAGCGGCATGTGGGTTAATAAGAGCCTGGCAGGGGTGGCAGAGGCCGTCTTTGATCCATAGAGAGGCTCGGCTCGGCTCGCTCTGCCGGCCGCCGCTAGCACAGAGATCCCCTGGAGTGCATGGAGGAGCGGACGGAGTGGAGACACCTCACTGCTCTCTGACTTACGGTACCGTACCGCTGAAGCTCACCCAAATACACACACACACACACATACACACACACACACAAACGCAGAGGCGCGCACGCACACATGCACACACACGCACGCACGCACACACACACACACACACACACACACACACACACACACACACACACACACACACACACACACACACACACACACACACACACACACACACACACACACACACACACACACACACACACACGGACAGAATGAGAAGGGACAAGAACAGCCTGAGGTGTAAACACTTGATCTCTCTCTCTCTCTCTCTCTCTCGCTCGCTCTCTCTCTCTCTCTCTCTCTCTCTCTCTCTCTCTCTCTTCTCCTCTCCTCTCTCTCTCTCTCTCTCTCTCTCGGCACACGTCGCACACACACGGACTCTCTCTCTCTCTCTCTCTCGCTCGCTCTCTCTCTCTCTCTCTCTCTCTCTCTCTCTCTCTTTCTCTCTCATACCATGTCTTCCTCTACCTCTCTCTGTCTATCTGTCTCTTCCCCTCTTTTTGTGTGTCTGTCTCTCACGTATACTTTCTCCCCTTGGATTTCAGCTTTTCAAAGTTGTAATTTCTCTTCCTCACACATTCTATGTTCTCTTTCGCTCTCGTTCTTGTTAGTCTGTGCTACATTCATTTTGCTCCCTCTGTCCCCCTTTCAATGTTTTGCATGTCTCGTGTATCATCTCCTCCTCCTCCTCCTCCCTCTCTGTCTGTCTCTCTCTCTCTCTCTCTCTCTCTCTCTCTCTCTCTCTCTCTCTCTCTCTCTCTCTCTCTCTCTCTCTCTCTCTCTCTCCCCCTCCCTCCCTCTATCCCCCGTCTATCCCCCCTCTCTCCCTCTCTCTCTCTCTCTCTCTCTCTCTCTCTCTCTCTCTCTCTCTCTCTCTCTCTCTCTCTCTCCCCATCACTACCACTATACAATACGGTACGTCTGAAATACAATAAAAAACAATCTCCTTTTTTTTTCTCGGCCTGATCCATCGTCTTCGTGTGGGTGACTGTCATGAGTTTTAAACCCCTGAGGACATTCGGCCACGAATGACAATTTACCAGGAGCCAAAGACAGAGATTGTCAATCCTGTCCGATAAATGCCACATCCCTGTGAAACACAGGTAGAAATGATGAGTTTGTTGTGAGGAGATCACTGTAAAAACGCGGTCGTATAGTAAACGCAGAATGAGACACACACCAGGTCTCGAGCCACCATTTTGGGAGCTGGAAACGCTGTCAGTCTGAAACTAAAAGATAAACAAACCAAAACCAAAAAGAGGTCAGCCCCCTTGTCTCGTCTCACACCTGAAGTACAGCCCTAGGAACGACTCGGAGGCCCGAGCTTGTTCTGAATCCTGTCCAACAGCATAACATGCAACACTCTGCAACCCGACGTGCGTCATCTTGCTCGCTCTCTCACTCTCACTCTTCACTCTCACTCTCTATTCTTCATTTTTATTTATATATTTTTGTCCTCTTCACAGCTCTTCTCTTCAGACTGTGTTGTGTGTGTATGTGTGCGTGCGTGCATGCGAGCGTGAGTGCGTGTGTGTGTGTGTATGCGTGCGTGTGTGTGTATGTGTGCGTGTGTGTGTGTGTGTCTGTGTGCGTGTGTGTTTGCCTCCTGCTCCTCCTCCAAGCTGGCTGTATCTTCTTGTTATTTCTGCCATTTCTGCCATTAAGGAGAAAACAAACGGGAGTGGCAGCGGCGATGTATCCGCGTCTGAGATCCGTGTCTGAGATCCGGCGAAGCGGCAGAGAAGAAGAACAGCAGGAGCAGTATGTCAGTTCAGCCAAGCAAAAATGGAGAGAGAGAGAGAGAGAGAGAGAGAGAGCGCAAGAGAGCGAGGGAGAGGGAGAGAGGGTGAGAGAGAGAGAGAGAAAGTAAGAGAGAGAGAGAGAGAGAGTGAAAGAGAGACAGAGGGAGAGAGAGAGAGAGAGCCAGAGTAAGTGGGTGAGGGGGTTGGTGGAAAGATAGAAAAAGAGGAGGAAAGAAGATGGCAAAGAAAGTGGGAGAGAGAGAGAGAGAGAGAGAGAGAGAGAGAGAGAGAGAGAGAGAGAGAGAGAGAGAGAGAGAGAGAGAGAGAGAGAGAGAGAGAGAGAGAGTCATCGGCCCTGCCACTGTCATCGCCACCATAAATATGCAGGAATCATTGCAGCATGAGAACGAGAGGAAGAGGAAGAGGAGGGCGGAAAGGGGACAGACCTCTCCATGCTCCTCATACACTACTCTTCCTCCTCTTCCTCCTCCTCCTCCATTCTCCTCATACTACACTGCTCCC
>NC_085874.1:23663236-23665736 GCF_034702125.1 Engraulis encrasicolus | reverse complement strand
GGAGAGGAGAGGAGAGGAGAGGACAGGAGAGGAAGAGAGGAGAGGAGAGAACAAGAGGAGAGGAGGGGTGGAGAGGACTGGAGAGAAGTGGAGTAGAGAGGAGAAAGGAGGAGTGGAGTGGAGTGGAGAGGGATCAATGGATTGAACGGTGCTCCGAGCTGTAGGTAACGCTCAC
The DNA here is from genome assembly GCF_034702125.1 of Engraulis encrasicolus. Lineage (NCBI taxonomy): Eukaryota > Metazoa > Chordata > Actinopteri > Clupeiformes > Engraulidae > Engraulis > Engraulis encrasicolus. The sequence continues at coordinate 23,665,561 of NC_085874.1, read as the reverse complement.
TCCTCTGGGTGTTAATGGTTCAACTGCAATTTTAGAGCACTGGATTGGAGGGTATTCTTAGGTGAGAGAAGCAACCCAACACCGGGTTTACTGAGGCGCGGTCCCTAAGAAAAGTGTACTTTTCACTCTCTGTGCATTGTGCTAGCCTATGCAGAATGTTGCAGGGTGTGTGTGTGTGTGTGTGTGTGTGTGTGTGTGTGTGTGTGTGTGTGTGTGTGTGTGTGTGTGTGTGTGTGTGTTTGCGTGTGCGTGCGTGTGCGCGTGTGTGTGTGTGTGTGTGTGTGTGTGTGTGTGTGCGTGTGCGTGTGTGTGTCTGTGAGTGCGTGCGTGCGTGCGTGTAGATGTGAGGTGTGTGTATGGGGGGGGGGGGTGAATGCCAGTACAAATGCTGACTGCTTTAGTTCTAAGGTGAAATCGATAAGCCTTTTCTTATTTTATTTTTTTATATAATTCCCTCCATTTCATGAAACAGCAAACAACAAACAACAGTATTTTTCCACACATGGATGTATTGAACTTGAGGTGAACTCAGAACACAGCCAGTGGGGAGGAAAAAAGTGTTTGAAAGAAAAGCAGAAGTGATTGCCTTCTAAGGTTTGTTTACAAGCCAATTTGGCGGCACAGAGAGGGCCAAGATGACTTGAACATTACTCTGAACTTCAGGTAATGCTACTCGTAGTGTTAACCTGTTATCTGCAATTTCAAAAGTCTACAGAGGATAGCCCTCCAAGGAGAACAGGGCAAGGCTTTTATTTTGGAAGCGATTTTGTTCTGCTAATAGCTATTACATCAGAACATAGGGCAGGTTCTGTCAGGTCTTAAGCTATGAGAGCGGGAAAACTGAAGAAGACATTAAAACCTGCATACTACCTTATTCTCTCTCGGTCTCATGAGAATGTATCAATCGTAGGCCAGCCTTTACCGCATTTTTTAAAGATTTTTTTTGGTCTCTCTCGACTTTATTCGACAGGACAGTGTGAGAGGTGGACAGGAAGCGAATGGGGAGAGAGACGGGGAGGGGTCGGCAAAGGACTCGGGCCGGGAATCGAACCCGAGTCAGCCGCATGGTAGATGAGTGCCCTACCGGTTGGCCACGGCAGGGCCTTATTGCATTTTTTAAATGTAGAAAAAATCAAAGACATAGAACAACACAAATGCGGCAAAAGTGAAGGAAGATTTGTTTGACAAAGCACTGACGCAATCACTCTACCTTTACACATAATTGATTAGGTAGGGCTCCACCTGTGAAGACCATTACAACAGAACTGAAGTCGGACAAAATGAAAATAAAGTACAAGGGGCCAGTTAACCGGGCTAGTAATTTGATTGGCTGTCGAGCTCAAGTGTTAGGCAGCGCTTCTCTGTGAATTGGCCGTCTCTTCCTTAAAGGAAGCTATTGATCCGCTGAGGATTCATGACCGCAAGTGGGGGGAGAGAACGAACGTGCCCCTTGTGCAGCTCAGTGGCAGGCTCAAGACAGATACTCACTGCTTGCTTTCTCTCTATCCATGTCCTTCTCTCACCCCCTCGCCTGCCCCTTTCTCTCTCTCTCTCTCTCTCTCTCTCTCTCTCTCTCTCTCTCTCTCTCTCTCTCTCTCTCTCTCTCTCTCTCTCTCTGAATACTTGGGACAATGTTGACTTTTCTGAGGCTGACCATGCCAGAGTAAAAGTAAAGCATGCTACCCAGTTCAGGTTTGGTTTGTGAGAGACAGAGGGGCAGACAGAGAGAGAGAGAGAGAGAGAGAGAGAGAGAGAGAGAGAGAGAGAGAGAGAGAGAGAGAGAGAGAGAGAGAGAGAGAGAGAGAGAGAGAGAGAGAGAGAGAGAGAGAGAGAGAGGCAGATGAGGTGCGCTCCTCTAATTGAAGGAGAAGTGCAGGGGTCAGACGGCCCGCAGAGGACGGCCAGTCCAAACACAGACATCAAAGAGGTGGACAGCCGACCCAAATTAACAGAGGCTGAGGCGCATTGGACGAAACACTTCTCACTTTCCTTTTTATTCTGCCTTCGTCTTCTCTCTCTCTCTCTCTCTCTCTCTCTCTCTCTCTCTCTCTCTCTTTCTCTCTCTCTCTCTCTCTTTCTTTTTTTAACTTTCTTTCTTTTTCAAAATTTACAGGAATAGGCAAGTGGACGTAGCGAGGTGGTGGGTGGCGGGCTGCCAGCGGGTGGGTTGATGGGTGGGTTAGGGCCGCTGACAGCTTTCAATGGGCCCGAGACAAAGTCATCTGAAAGGGCCCCTCCACTTAATACATACGATTCAATGGGGACCCGATTCTGTCCCCCCCCAACCTTCTCCCTGGGCCCGGGACAATTGACCCCTTTGTCCCC
>NC_085874.1:23633236-23653236 GCF_034702125.1 Engraulis encrasicolus | reverse complement strand
GGCAGTGCACGGGCCTGAACTCCCCCCTATAAAATGGTTCCATTGTTCCCCATGCGATGCGCTCCCTGACACCAGTAATAAGCGTACGCGATCCAATCCCGGCCCATCAATGCCCTCAGCACAAAGACAGCCCAGCCCCAGGCCACACATCACTCACCCCGGGCCCCCGGTGGCCTCAGACAGACTCACGCCTCCAGCAGCAGCAGCAGCAGCATCAGAAGCCGCACCAGAAGCAGCATCAGCAGGCTTAGACATCACAGGACTACACTTCACTACACTAACCCTCAACATCACAGGCCTATCGGACTACAATACACTGAAGTGGTCCTCACACCATAGGACTACACTACACTGCACTACTCCTCAACATTACAGGCCTATCGAACTACACTTCACTACACTAACCCTCAACATCACAGGCTGGAGGACTGCACTACACTACACTACACTACACTACACTACACTACACTACACTACACTACACTACACTACACTACACTACACTACACCACACCACACCACACCACACCACACCACACCACACCACACCACACCACACCACACCACACCACACTACACTACACTACACTACACTACACTACACTACTCCATCAGCATCACAGGCCTGCATTGGTTTTCAGCATCACAGGCGTATGGGACTACACTACACTGCACTAACTTTCAACATCACATGGCTACAGAAATACACTACACTCACAACATCACTCCCTAACCATTAGGCCATTGGGCTGCCCTGCTGCACTCCACTGCATTAGTCTTCAACATCACAGGCTTATACGTTTACACTCAGAGCCGGCGCGCCCAATACGCTCACTACGCTCTCAGAGTAAGGCCTCGAGCGACCCGTTACGTCACTGACGTTGACAGTTTAAAAAACGACCGCGAACTGATTTCATTGTTGATTATTGATTCCTTCCGTCACACAAAACGTGAAACGTCCAACATGAAACGACATTTTCCCTGCGGGAACGGCAAAAAGAAAAAGAACATTAATGACATGGAGCTGCTTGATACTGCCTTTAGTTCTACACAATCGTTTCGATCTGATCTCATTTGTGATTAGGTCTGGTGTTAACCAGGCAACCTCCCCTCAACATCTGAGGCACATGAACCTTCAGGGCTTCCGCACATTGGCTCCGGCAAAGTGCTGAGCGGCACTCCGCAAAAGTTCGATTCCATTGTTTTCAATAGAACCCTGCACACCGGCGCCGATGTCCGCGGACATTCGCAGATGTCGGATAGCAATTAGAGACGCTTTCTGACTATCAATGCTACGTTTGTGTGAAATTGGGTTTGGGGGTCAGAACTGTGTCGGAAGCGAAAGTGCTCCGCAGTGCTGTCGGAGCCAATGTGCGGCCGGCTTTAAGAGTGTGGGTTTTTGAACATTCTATAAAAAGAATGTGTTCTATAACAATGCAAGATTCTAAAATTCCAAATTGTATTGTATGGCGCCCAGAATTCTATAGAACTTTCACTGCCTGAACATTCCCGTCACACTGGTGTGACGATACACTCTTAACAGCACTGCCACACAACTTCACCACTACTCTTCGAACAGGCCTCAGCTTGCAAGTCCAAGTGTACAGACACACAAACACACACGCAAACAAAAACACACACACGCACACACAAATGCACACGCGCACGCACGCACACACACACGCACGCACGCATGCACGCATGCACACACACACACACAGAAACACACACACACAAACACACACACACACACAGGCACTGTACAGTACATGAAACCTTACTCCAGATGAAAGGGTATATGATCTCAAAACATCCTTTGGATGGACAGACAGACGTACAGACGTACAGATGTACAGACAGACAGACGGGCAGGCAGGCATGGCTGGCTGTCGCTCCCAGAAGAGCAGAGCAGAGGTAAAGCGAGCCTTTGATTTGCTCTGATACCGACAGTTATCTATACGCGCCGCCTCTGATCAGGACGGAAGAGAACGCCTTCCAGAAATTGATCCTACAAACGAGGGGGGGACAGCACAAATGAGGATGAAAGAAAAAAAAAAGAAAGAAAGAGAGAAAAAAAGGATGAAAGAAAAAAAAAAGACTGAAAGAAAGAGAGAGAGAAAGAAAGAAAGACAACGCAACATGATTCCGCAAGGCGTCCGATACGAGATTGAAAGAGAATACATCCTCGAGGGGCTTTAAGAAGAGAGATAAAAAGAAGAAGAAGGGGGGTGGGTTGGGGTGGTGGTGGTGGGGTATCGTATCACTCACATACCACAAAATCCACCACTCGCTCTTTGGCCTATCTGGGGGAGTGGAAATAGCTTCAGAGGTTGACATGAAATGACTGCGAGGTCCCCGGCCTCTACAGATGGCGTATCCCGTATCGCATCACTAAATTATACACGTGTAGATTACATAGCCCCCTGACTCCGTGTCTAAAGTTAGCAACAATGGCTGGGGGGGAGGGTCTCTGTGTGTGTGTGTGTTTGCGTGTGTGTGTCAGTGTGTGTGTGTGTGTATGCTTGCGTGCGTGCGTGCGTGCGTGCGTGCATGCATGCTTGCGTGCCTGCGTGTGCATGTGTCTGTGTGTGTGTGTGTGTGTGTGTGTATGCATAGCACATATGTGCCTGTGTGTGTGTGAGTGAGTGTGTGTTTGTGTGTATTTGTATGTGTGTGTGTGTGTAGCGCATATGTGTTTGCGTGTGTGTGTGTGTGTGTATGTGTGTGTGTGTGTGTGTGTGTATGTGTGTGTGTGTATTTGCGTGTGTGTGTGTGTGTGTGTGTGTTTGTGTTTGTGTGTGCGCTCTCATGAATGGGGCGCCATCAAAGGCTGCCCAGGCGGTGGGGATTGGGGATGCTGGAGGCGGTGATGGTAATCGACCGGAGGGATGAAGGATCGTGCGCCGCCATCACACACACATTGTCGACCGCCCCACACCTCCCCTCCCTCTACTGTCCAACTGCCGCCTAATCATCCGCTACACGCCGCGCGCCTCCATCCCTCCCTCTCTCGCTCTGTCCCTCTCTCCCTCCCTCTCTCCCTCCCTCTCTCCCTCCAATCTCCCATCACCTAAGCAATAAGGCAACCATCAACACACGCACGCACGCACGCACGCACGCACAAACGCAAGGACGCACGCATGCATGCACGCACGCACGCATGCACGCACGCACGCACGCACGCACAATCACACACTCATAGAGACACAAGCATACAGATGGACACATTCAAATGTGCCCAGACATGCTCAGAGATGGAAGCACACACACACACACACACACACACACACACACACACACACACACACACACACACACACACACACACACACACACACACACACACACACACACACACACACACACACACACACACCCACACACACGCACACACACAAACACCCAACACACAAGAACACGCACAAACACATCGCCTCAGCCGGCAGCCCGTTGCCATCTATCGCGGCGGTAAGTGAGGGTGATACGGGCCGAGTGGCAGGAACATTTGTAGCCGCGTGTAGACCGCGGGGCCGGGGCCCGCCCGCATCGCCCGCCCGCCTGCCGTCATTAGGAGAAGCGATGACTCTGCCACCCGCCCTCTGCACACCTATAATTCCAACATTAATAAAACAGCAGGACTGCAATAAGGCCCCGCGCATACGTGTTTCTGTGTGTGTGTGTGTGCGTGTGTGTGCACGCGCGCGCGCGCGTGTGTGTGTGTGTGTGTGTGTGTGTGTGTGTGTGTGTGTGTGTGTGTGTGTGTGTGTGTGTGTGTGTGTGTGTCTTTGTGTGTGTGTGTGTGTGTGTGTGTGTGTGTGTGTGTGTGTGTGTGTGTGTGTGTGTGTGCGTGCGTACGTTCGTGCGTGCATGTGTTTGTATGTATTCGCATATGTGTCTGAGTGTGTGTGTGTGTGTGTGTGTGTTCCATGTACTAGTGGGTGTGACACAGAGAGAGAGAGAGAGAGAGAGAGAGAGAGAGAGAGAGAGAGAGAGAGAGAGAGAGAGAGAGAGAGAGAGAGAGAGAGAGTGTCTGTCTGTCTGTGTCTGTGGTCATCTGTGTGTGTAGGAGAGGGGGTGGGGGTGGGGGTGGGGGCAGTGTTGCCAGATGTGTCTGATCAAATCCCGCCCAAAAGGTGCTCAAATACGCCTGGAAGGGCTAAATGTGTCTGATCAAATCCCGTCCAAAAGGTGCTCAAAAAACGCCTGGAAGCGCTAAATTCTGCGCAATTTCAACAAATTGCATCGATTTCTATGGGCATAAAACTGCAGAAAAAAAACGCCTAATGTTTTCCGTTTTTACCCGCAGACTACCATCCCAAGCAGCCCAATTTGGGCAGGTAACCGCCCAATCTGGCAACACTAGGTGGGGGTGCTGGTGGTGAGAGAGTAGTGTAGTGATGCTGGGGCTGTGGCTCAGGGCTGGTGTCTTAATGCGTCTGTTGGAAGCAATAAGCACTCTGAATGCCAGGGCAAATGGATGCAGCCTCATAAAGAGCCAGCTATGCTGCTTTGCTTCATTGCAGAGGTTGTGTTCTTGTGTGTGTCTGTGTGTGTGTGTGTGTGTGTGTGTGTGTTTGTATGCCTATGTTCTCCTGCATTTCTGCTTATCTACCATTGCGTGGAAGAGCATATGTGTGTGCGTGTGTGTTTGTGTGTGTGTATTTTGTGTTCTTTGTGCGTGCGTTGCAGTGTGTGTGTGTGTGAGTGAGAGAGAGAGAGAGAGAGAGAGAGCGCGCGCACGCGAGAGAGAGAGAGAGAGAGAGAGAGAGAAAGTGAGAAGGAAAGAAAGCGAGAGAGAGAGAGAGGGAGAGAGAGAGAAAGCGAGAGGGAGAGAAATAGAGAAAGCGAGAAAGAGAGAGAGAGGGAGAGAGAAAGCGAGAGAGGTAGAGAGGGAGAGACATAGCGAGAGAGAGAGAGAGAGAGAGAGAGAGAGAGAGAGAGGGAGAGAGAGAAGAAATGCATTTGCATAGCCTGCCTGTAAGCACCTCTTGAGAGCAGTGCGGAGCACAAGTGAATGGGACACGTGAGCGCTGCCAAAGGCCATTACATTCAAGGGTGAGAATAACTGTTTGTGAACACTGTTGTGGAAATAGTCACTTCTGGTGGATGTCATCAGGATTTATCCATGCCCACCCACAACAAGGTCTGTCTCCTCAATAGCAGCCAATGTGTCTCATGGCACGCGTTTCATAACTGAAAAATTCAACAGAGAATTCAACTCTTAAGGTTTTATCTTGCCCATAGAAAAGATATGACATTAGCCACTTTACAGACAAAATGTCAGCTTCTAGATAAACCTGTTTTTGAAAAGCATTGAGAGGATTCTGCAAGACCTTAACTTGCACAATGTGAAAAAAACCCTATAATACTGTTTACAGCCCGACTGTAACGGTGCCAGTGCCCGTTCCTGCACCACCAGTTACATTCGGAACTAAAGTGCTTACCTGCGAACCACCTGCGTTCATACCAGGGCTTTGAACTTTTCACATTTGTTACCCAGATGAACCTGCTGACATCCACCTTGTCATCACGCTTCACCGAAAAAAAGTATTTTTCAGTTCGCGTTGCGAACCAGCTTTCCAGTTCCTGAACACTCAGGCGAGCAGCTTGAACACGCCAGCCGGTTCAAGATTTTATGCGGGAACGGGAATGGGAATGGGAACGGGTACGGTTCTCTGTCAGGATTCTATGTCTCGGGGATTGAAGTAAATCCAGTCACAAAAGTTCTTGCTCTTCTACTAACATGTGAGACAATGTTTCTTTTCTCCAACCATTACGCATACCAGTATTTCCAAAGATAAAAATAACAAGTTCCTGATACAACAGGGACAATAGAGCAATTCAGCCTCATCAACCACAAGTGCAAGTCATTGGACTCTCCTCTTTCGTGACTATCTACTAGACTAATGCTTGAGCTGCCATAGCCCCAGGCCAGACTCGTGAAGTGTATGTGTGTACCGGTATGTGTGTACTCTACTTTACAATCCCCCCCCCTACCCCCCCAAAAAAACCAAAAAAACCCAAATGCTTATTTGCATCTGCACTTGTTGTTCTGTACATTTCCTGTGCACTTTGTATCTGCTCGTGATGTTGGCTATGATTATGTCCTCGTTTGTAACAGAGCATGGCAACCCGACCGAAGCCCGACGGGCCGGGTCGGAACCCGACGGGCCGGGCCGGACTCGGACAAAAAAAATAGAATATCTGTCGGACTCGGGTCGGGCTCGGGCTTGAACCAAACAGACATTGTGAAAATTGTAAGCAATCAGAGGAAACGTTTCAGTTCATGCAAACGGCAGTTTTGTGATTAAAAAATGAGTAATTGAATATGCATAAATGAAAATGTTGGTAGGCTACTCGTGCGAGTGATTATTATTGGCTGTATGCACGCGCCAGTTACCAGTGGCAACATGGACGCTCACTCCCAGTCAGCCGAGCAGGAATGCCGAGTCAACTTGCTTTCTTAATAAGCGCCAAATACAGTTGTCAGTGAACGCGTGGTCTTTTGTTGTAGGCCTAGTGTAGGCCATGTTTTAGCATGCCTTCGGTGCTGTCTTAAATGTTTAACATAAAATGACGAAGTTTGTCACTGCATTGCTCGCCAAGGATTACATTTCCAGCAAGGGGTAGCAAGGAGCATAATATGGATTAAAGAAGACGCACACGCTACGTGGAGTTGCCTAAGGTAGGGGCGAAGAGGTTTCCTGTTACTACTTTGTCCGCTGTGACATTTCATGTCCTTCACGTAGGGTTCTTAATTCTTGTCACTTTTACTGTAGCCTACAGTTGTAACTATGCGCGTGCAACCTTTCCTGATTTTATATTGACCGCATGGACATCAGGGGAAATGACATTCTCTTGGAGGGCCGAACAGGCTACTGTTCTTTGGGATGAACTTATAGCCCATCCTTCTTAACGACAAGGAGTGGCATCTTCACCGGCTCGCGGGATTTATTTGCACTAACAGTAACGTAACAAATGCGTCCATAGCCGCGCTGACTGCATCCAAACCGTATTCGTTAGTTTTCGCCTTTCTTATCCTCTCACGTCCCTCCCATGCATTTGATCACAGCACCCAACATCTCTGGTCTAACCGAAAGAAACATAAGGTGCGCTGTCACATGTATGCGTGTGTTTATACTTACTATGCGTGCGTAACTAAATTACGCTACAGCAAATTGCCTCATCCTAGTTGCCTATCCTGGCTATTTATCACGTGCTATTTTGAGTATGAAGGAGGCCACATAGAAAATATTGCTTGCGCACAGGTTCTGATGTTATTACAGTGGTCTCGGGCTTCGGACGGGTTCGGACACAAACATTTTAATTAGTCTCGGGCTCGGGTCGGGGTTGATCACTTTTCTGTCGGCTGAGGGCCGGGCTCGGACAGAAAAAACCGGCCCGAGCCACGCTCTAGTTTGTAAGTCAAATGCAGTGTAATGTAATTGAAAAAAAAAAACAAAGATAATAATGATAATAATAATAATAATAATAATAATAATAATAATAATAATAATAATAATAATGATAATAATAATAATAATATAAAACCTCAGCTGATGATCATGAATGCAAAGCTCTCATCATTAACCCTGACTGCCTCGCAGTACAACCCCCACCATAGGGGCATCAGCTACTGTACCTGCACATCAAGATACTAAGATGTACACAGTACAGTCCCCTGGTCCTCATCTCTCCCCCCAAGCTGCAGACTAGTGCAGACTAGTGGCGTCATTAAGACGAGAAGGAAATGGCACTTTGCGTAATGCCGGATAATTGAAGTCCATTACGGAGTTTGTTAATGCTCAGGTCTGCCAGTCAACGTTAGCCTCTGGCCCCATCACGGCACACTCTGACTGTCTCCAATGACCCCTTCGCGCTCGCACACACTCACACTCACACACACACACACACACACACACACACACACACACACACACACACACACACACACACACTCACAAACACACCTCCCTATGGTTGTTATGTACACACATGCACATACGGTACTCATGCACGCACTCTCTCTTTCTCTCTCTCTCTCTCTCTCTCTCTCTCTCTCTCTCTCTCTCTCTCTCTCTCTCTCTCTCTCTCTCTCTCTCTAACTCTCTCAGAAGAGAGGGGAAGGGGTAACATATTGCATATTAAAGTCAGGTGTGTGTGTGTATGTGTGTGTGTGTGTGTGTGTGTGTGTGTGTGTGTGTGTGTGTGTGTGTGTGTGTGTGTGTGTGTGTGTGTGTGTGTGTGTGTGTGTGTGTGTGTGTGTGTGTCTGTCTGTCTGTCTGTGTGTCTGTGTGTGTGTGTGTGTGTGTGTCTGTGTGTGTGTGTGTGTGTGTCTGTGTATACGCAGCACAGCACAGCACAGCACAGCGCAGCGCAGTGGAAAGTAATGGCTTTGACTCCCACGCCCTGCTCAATGTCAACCGGCGCTGCAGCACTTTGATCCTCCTTGCGATCGCACCGGGTCAGGCCGATCAATTATTTATCCGCTATTTCCTCTTGTCCGCGCCTGCTCAAAACCAATTCCCAGAGACCTCTGCGCTCAGCAGGAGTGGAAGCAGGGCGGGTGGGGGGTGGGGTGGGGTGGTGTGCGGTGGGGGCAGGGTGGGGGGGGTTTGAGAAAACAATTTATCAGTTGGTGTTATCATATCTCCAGTGTCCATTATGACACTCGCTTACATCCTCCTCCATCCACCCACACACACACGCATATACACAAACACACACGCACGCACACACACACAAACACGTACGCACACACTCAAATACGCACGCATGCAAACACACGTATGACGCACACACACACGCATGCACAGCCCACACACACACACACACACACACACACACACACACACACACACACACACACACACACACACCCCTATCGTCCTGGAGGAGGAAGAAAAAACAAGAGGATGTTCATTGTCAATCACCTCACAGTTCTTTTGTTTGTTGCATTGATTGCATTCTTGGAGGAACCTCTGGCTCGGAGGGGCCAACTCTCCACTAATAAGCAAACTCAGTCACGTCGATAGGACTTTCAAGACCATTTGAGCTTGTGTGCACACATAAAATAATAACAACAAAAAGCGTAGCAAACATATAGGGACTGTATATATACGGTTTCACTGATGGGAGCATGAATTTTTCATGAGCACCGCCACAAAGAAAGGCTCACAGCATTCATTTTGTCTGAGTTTCATAAGACTCTCTCTCTTTCTCTCTCTCCCCCTTTCTCTCTCTCCCTCCCTCACTCTCCCTTCCTCTGCTTGCACTTCTCTTTCTGTTTTTAATGCATGACAGAATCATTTGCTCTGGTCTGTGTAATGATAAAGAGTTAAAACACAAGGAGCTGGTTATCGGCGCAAACATTCCATTCCACGTTCGGTGATGTCACAATGCTGAGCTCAGATAGATGGTCGCGGGTCTGTGTCGCTCCTTTAAATTGCCTTTACCAAGCACGAAACAGGACCAGTGCTCCTGCAATTCACAACAGCATAATTGCGATTCCCCCCCGCATAGCACCTGGAAAACTGTTACCAGTCCAGTGCTGTTGATATACTTTTTTTTTTTTTTTAACACAGTAGACCTACCAGCATCGGCGCTCTAGATAGAGCCATTGTTTCTGACCAGTGTAATTGGGTCCTAGCTGAGCATGAAGCAGATATCAGCAATGTGCCAACATAGTAAATTGCATATGTGTGCTCGCCGACCACAACCACACGCCAGTTTTTCATAATTACACACGTGCAGGTAGGACCTCAAAAACGGCTGCTGTGCCATATAGTACTATGACCACTGGATTCGGTTAATTTAACACGGATATGCAAAGTCTGCTGATAAAAGAAAAAAAAAGTGTTTTGGCAGTGTTTTTAAATAATTACTGCAATGATTGGGCTTGTCAATCCGATATATATATATATATATATTTAAATATATATACGCTGTATATCACGTCAGCCTGCGCTAAACTGTAGCACCGCAACCGGTCTGCTTCATTAAAAAATTCAAAGTTAAAAAAAAAGAGGAAAAGAAAAAAGAAGCCAAATGGGATTCGTGCTCAGTGGAATCCAGTGCGGAGAAAGTCCATTAGTGGTTTGTCTAATGAAATTGAAACAGCTTGCTAATCAAATTGGAATCTGTTTGGCAGATATTTAATTTAATGTGCTAGTGAATTCGAGTAATTTCAGAGAGCAGGTTTAAAATTGCGCTGTATAAATCAAGGCGGTCATGTATGCTGCTGGCCCCCTTCATCTAAATGAAGAGAAACCGTTCTCATACGACAACATTTATTTAACGAAAGTGGTGATATACTTCGCAATGAACGAAGACCGTTTGTATTTATTTCTGTCAGGAGAAGCATCTTGTGCCACAGTGCAACTAAGGCACAGTGCAACAAATGAAACTCTGTTTCATTTATCACACAATTGCGTGAAACGACAAAGCAAATTAATTCACATTTCTGCAAACACACCAAGCCTAGCCAGCCAAATGGCTAATGTTCAACAGCAGCCCCTTGCTAACAAGTTTTGAAAACCATTAAAGTAATCACATTTCCACAGAAGACAACACACAAGTCACCATAAACAACAATGGCACACAGTAAGTATTAAAGGGAAATGCAGAAAGCAACAGGGAGCTCCCGATTGTTTCTTAATTTCTTTCAGGATTAATATACTGTGATAACTTTACTCTTCTCTACTCTGCTCTACTCTACTCTACTCTACTCTACTCTACTCTACTCTACTCTACTCTACTCCACTGTACTCTACTCTACCATAAACTACAAGACCGTAATAATTACAAAGTTAAGGACCTCTGTAAATGGACAAAGGGGCACAAAACGTGAACCATTCTAAAGTTATAATATCAAGGAGGTTCTAATACTATTGACATATGCTAACATTATGGTCCTACTGTTAGCCGTCCTTGAGGTTATGACTATGAAGGAATGGCAATTAATATAATCCTTTATTTTTACGTGCAGGGACGCTGGGATTACAAATTTTAAACACAGAACAGATGTGTAAAGGGTCCTTAATAGCTCCGAAGCAAAAGGTGACGGGCACAACAGGCGGAGCGAAAAAAAGTCGTCTGAAACGCCATAACTTGCTGGCCGGGTGACCTTCGATTTCATGCCCCCCCGAAGGAAAGACCGGCAACAACCCGCAGGACTGACATGACGTTAAACACAAAAATGAGCTTGTTATCCAAATGAGAGTTGGAGGAACATGGATGAGGTGTGTATTAGCACTGACTGCTAACGCACCGCTGACAGCTTTGGCGGGGCCCAGGACAAAATAATCTGAAAGGGCCCCCTAACCTACATACAGTACAATGTCATGGGGGGCCCAATTCTGCCCCCCCTCCCCCCCAACCTCTCCCTTAACTGAAACCTCTGCTTCCCGCCCTGTCGCCTTCCCTGGATGTGGGCATGGTATTTCACATTTATGTCACCTTTATGAAGTAGTCTCATGCAGCACCCACCCCAACACCCACACAGTAAAAAAAGAACTGTTGTTATTACGGTCAATTGCTGGCAGCAGTGGTTGCCAAAGTCTACCTTTAAACAAATAACGGTACATTTCCTTTTTACATTTTACGGTAAGATTACGGCAGCAGTGGTTGCCAAAGCCTACCGTTAAATAAATAACGGTATTACTTTTTTTTACATTTTACGGTAAAATTATGGCAGCAGTGGTTGCCAAAACAGATTGGACAGATTATATTCAGGTGAGTTCAATTATAGAGTTACAATCAGACAACTGATTGGACTGATTATACTCAGGTGAGTCCAATTATAGAGTTGCAATCACAGACAACTGATTTGACTGATTCTACTCATTGGAATCCAATAAACATCAACTTAATTAGATACCTAAATAAATGCCCAATTGCCAGATTGTCTAGTGCAGGCAGGTGGACCAGTCTAGTATCATCAATGAAGGGTATGCAAATCCATTCTTTATTTAAAAAAGACCTGAAAATAACCTTAAGGAAAATGAAGGCCGAAGCTAGCGGGGCAAGCAAGCTAACAAACAAGCTAGTTAGCAAGCCACCATGCAGCCACCCTTACAACGTGACCTGCTAGCCGGGCCGGCCAGGTGAGGGCAGGCCAGCAGCCAGCAGCCAGCAGCCAGCCAGCCGGCCAGCCAGCAGCCAGCCAGCCGGCCAGCCGGCCAGCCGGTCAGCTGGCCTTACAGCCAGCCAGCCAGCCAGCCAGCCAGCTAGCTAGCAACCAGTGAGCAGTACAATGGAACAGTCCCTGTTTAAATACATGTTCAAGTGAACCATGTGACCCGAGTGATGAAGCATTTGGCAGGTGCAGGCAGTAAGTTAATCATTGCATGACAGCCCTTAGCACTCAGGTGAGGTCAGGAATTGATTGATAGATTGATTTGGATGGGGTAGAATGACAGTTTCAAATAGACTGGGCTACTTCTAAGAGCTCAAGGGATTACTGTCCCAGGTAGACTTTTGCAGAGGGTTGTACTCTAAGTTAATACTCATTGATGGCTACTAATCAAATAGCGTGTTGACATCAAACTCTGCCTGTTACAACCAGCCTATCAGTGGTTTGACAAGTTACACCTGGAACAAGTGCAATCACAAGAGATCTATTGGACTAAAAGAGGACAAAAAGCCTAACACGACCAGAAAGAGCACCTACTTTTTGTAGTATACACAATGTGAAGAAAAGCAGAACAGAGTTCTTTGTCTGTTGGTTCACAATTTGGTTTCACTAGCAGAGGATTGAGTTTTGGGTCACTTATAGGGGACTCAACAAAAATGGCTGCTCATGTTGCCAAAACATTTGAAAATTGGGGAGGCATGTTTTTCATAACTCTCAAGGGAGTTAAACATTAACTCTCTAGCTCTCTTAGCTCAACAACTCGGATCCAGAGGAGTCAAATAACACTCTGTAGTGTTGCTGCAACTCTTGATGTTTAGATTTTGACTGAACACCAGTCTAACTCTGATCAATCGAACTCTGGCAAATTTGCTGTGTACATATGTGTACACCAGTGAAAAATAAAGTCATGTACCGTTTCTTGACTACTTCATCTTCACTTAACGTTTTTTTCCAATATTTTCTTTTCAGTGAACAGTTCAGTATTTTCTACATATTGACACCAGTGAAAAATAAAGTTATGTACCGTTTCTTGACTACTTCATCTCACTTAACGGTATTTTCCAATATCTTCGTTTACAGAGAACAGTCCAGTATTTTCTACATATGACACCTGTCAAAAATTAAGTTATGTAGCGCTTTTTGACTAAATAGTGGCTTGCCATATTTAGTACAGAGATAAACTGCTTTACATTTTACAGTCACTGACTGTTGCAATTTGACAGTTTTCTTCCGTAATTTCAACAGGCATTTTTTACAGTGCACATCATCCATTCACATCCTGCCCTTTACACGACACACCATTTCATTTTAAAAGCACACATGCCATTACTGATACAGTGAGAGAGATGAAAAAAAATACTTAGAGAGAGAGAGAGAGAGAGAGAGAGAGAGAGAGAGAGAGAGAGAGAGAGAGAGAGAGAGAGAGAGAGAGAGAGAGAATGAGAGAGAGAGAACAACAAAATGGATTCTATAAATTCCAGAGGTAGGTGCTTGACATTTTCAGCAGTCATCAGTGCATGTATGGGTGGACAGATGGACAGACAAATTAATGGATGGATGGATGGATGGATGGATGGATGGATGGATGGATGGATGGATGGATGGACAGACACATTGATAAACAAACAAACGATGGAGTAGCACAACTTGATAACTGCATGTATAGTATGCTGCTGGCAGGCACCTAAAGTACCGTGGGAGTGACTGGCACTTAAGCCGGGGGACCCCAGCACGGCCCCTTCAGAGTAATTAACGAACGCAAATCACTCTCCATCGCCAACGCTTCACAAACACGGCCAAGTAGATAGCCGGCCCGGGCACTCTCTCCTGCTTTGAACATCAAAAGCGGCGCGAGCTGAACTGAACGTTCTCACAGGATGAGACACCAGCCCATCTGCTCATCATGATTTACACGGAAGAACCCACCAACCACCCCCCCCACCCCCCAACCCCCACCGGAGAAAGGGAAAAAAACAAGCTAAGTGAAAGCAGTGAAGCAAAAAAAGAAAAACAATACAACAAACCACAGCTTCTGTCGCAGTTGGACTGAGAGAGAGAGAGAGAGAGAGAGAGAGAGAGAGAGAGAGAGAGAGATAGGGAGAGAGAGAGAGAAATAGACAGACATTGATATGCCGAAGATGGAACACATTGAGATGGAGAAAGAAGCTGAGACAGACAGAAGAAGAGGTAGAAAGAAAGAAGTAGAAGGACACATCTTACGCTTTCCAGAGAAAAGAAAAGAATCGCCTCTGGATTCAACAAAGGCAGCTAATCCCCTGCAGCCAGAGACCTACGGAGCAGAGAGCAGTGAACAGCCACAGCGATCAGGGCCGGATTAACGCACAGGCTACATATGACTGCAGCCTACGGGCCACCACCACAGGCTAGATATGGCTGCAGCCTAGGGGCCCCCACCACAGGCTACATATGGCTGCAGCCTAGGGGCCCCCACCAAAGGCTAGATATGGTTGAAGCCTAGGACCCCCCCCCACCTGCCAGGGGGCCCCTGATTGGCAAAAAGTGAAAAATCGTTGAAATGTGACAAGATACAATATTGAGAAATTAATCTGTCATGTTTAGCACAGTTGTTATCCTTAATTCCTATCTCATAATAATGACACTGTCTATGTAAATTTGGTACAAAAATCTGCGTTCTGGGGGGGGGGGGACCCACAGCAACCTGTAACCTAGGGCCCTCCGGCCATCTTAATCCGGCCCTGGCCCCCAGCGCTACAGCAGGTGAGCAGGTGAGAGACTAAGCCTGTGCGTGCAGCGTAAGGCCATTTCAGTAAGGGACACCACAGGATTACAGACGCAGCCGAGGTGACAACGAGCCAGGAGAAATCATCCCTCTTTTGCTGTTTCGCTCATTCTTTCTTTTTCTTTCTCTCTCCCTCTCCATCTCTCTCACTGACTCATTTTTTCCTTATTTTGCTTTCACATTACCTGTGTGTGTGTTTGTGTGTGTGTGTGTGTGTGTGTGTGTGTGTGTGTGTGTGTGTGTGTGTGTGTGTGTGTGTGAGTGTGTGTGTGTGTGTGTAGTACCGTGTACCCCCACCAATGCCATTCTGTGAGCAGTCACCATTTTGATTGCCAAGCATCACAGAACACACACACGCACACACACACAGACACACACACACACACACACACACACACACACACACACACACACACACACACACACACACACACACACTGGACTGAACTGTCGGCATAAAATGTTGGCTATTCAGCTCAGTAAAGTCTCTGTCTCCGTTTTTGTAGCTTTGTGGCCTTTGTTGGCTATTTGTGTGTGTGTGTGTGTGTGTGTGTGTGTGTGTGTGTGTGTGTGTGTGTGTGTGTGTGTGTGTGTGTGTGTGTGTGTGTGTGTGTGTGTGTGTGTGTGTGTGTGGTGTGTGTGTGTGTGTGTGTGTGTGTGTGTGTGTGTGTGTGTGTGTGTGTGTGTGTGTGTGTGTGTGTGTGTGTGGTGTGTGTGGACTGTACATATGGGTGGCTGTGCAAGTGTATAGTGTCAGCAAGATTGTTGTGGTGGCTAGTTCTGGGATTCTTTTTTTTTAAAGATTTGCACACTCCTTTGGATTTTCTTCTTTTAAGTTCTTTTCTTTTGTTCATTCATTCACTGTCATGACAACGTTTCGACCTTCCAGCCTTCCAATCTGAAGAATGCACCAATGAATGAATAAACAGCAAAAAAGAACTTTTAAAAAAAGTCATATTATTTGCTCAGCTCCAGGGATTGTGTCCAAGCTACGTAAGCCTCAGATGAAGGATAGTTCTGGGAGCCCTTTTGGGGCAAGACGGAGGAGTGATCCAGTGTGAAAGTCACCACAGCATGAGAAGGGGTCCCGCTGTGGATGGCACATGCAGCACAGAGGAAACGCAAAGTCCTGACGCGCAGAGCCTGCAGGTACTATTGCAAACGGAGAGAACCACCTTCCAGCCTGACAGGAGAGATTGTCTCTAACCAAGCAAAACATGACTGACTGCGTGTATGTGTGTGTGTGTGTGCACTTGCTTTTGCATCCCAATGTTTCCCCGCAAAGTTCTCAATCTAAAAGACGCAAATTAGACACATCCTTTTCATCTACCTAGGAGAAATGGTTTGACAACGGTAGTTAGCCAGACCAAATGTTCTAAAGTTTTGAAGTTGCGATAGACACGCTAGCTGCTGGTATCAAAATGAAGGCAATCAGCCCACATGGCCAGACTAGCCGGCTCTCAGCAGGTAAATGATTCATCTGCACTGCATCGCCTTGCAATGGATTGGCGGGCTGGCTGGGTGAGGGATCTCTTGGCTGGTCAGTCCTGACCTAACCGCCTCTGGATCCCGTGTTTCGGTAGTCAATGTGGATGACAGCCAGCTGTGTGGTATTTCTTCGACAGCGTATTTTTTTCTTCTAACAAATCCACAACAACAACAAAAGGCTTTTGTACATGTAGTAGTCACAGGCTTTTTTCTGTCTAGAACCACCTTATTTTTTCATTTGATGAAGGATAATTATCAGACAAATAGCTCACCTCTAATTTAATTTCTAACAAATGACCATAGTAACGCACACATTTCAGCCTGTGAGTGTGCATTAGCATTTGAAGTACTCTCTGCATGCTAGCCATTTAAAGCAAAACAGTAATTCACAAATGTCAGCTTAAGTGGGCTCTGAGAGTGCCCGCTTCCACAACCACGCTGTATCCGCATTACGTAAGGGCTTTAAGAAGAAGTAGTCAGAGACAACGATAGAAAGAAAGTGAAAAAGTGAAAAAGAAAGTGGGTTAAATCAATTTGTCGAATGTCTTGACACAGATCACTGGAGGGGGAGTGTCCAAGCATGAAAAGGCCAAATAATAAACAGAACATCCAAAAAACTCCTCGAGATTTCCTCGAGATTAGCATGGATATAAAATATATTACATTTAATAGCCTTTCAACAGGATGCTCCCTGCTGTGATGGATAGGCAGACAGTCATCATATCATTTATTCATCCGTGTGCCTTTTTATTGCTGCGGGACAGTGAGAGAATGGGACAGCAAAGTAGTGGGAGAGAGCAAGATGGAGGAAGATCGAAAAGTGACCAAGAGTCAGACTCAGACCCGGCTTCCTCCAATTTGGATATGGCCTCTTAGCCTACTGAGGGGAGGGATATGCATTAACTGCTTGCAAAAGACTTTTTGGATTTATTGGGAGCATTTATGTTTCCTTCATAGAGCCTGAGGAGGATCTACTACAGTATTCTCCCAGCTCCCAATAAATTAAGTCCTTTGCAAGCAGTATGCAGGATCCTTGCCCCCTTCATACTGTATGTCATTTTTTAAAGAAAATATTTGTAAGGACTTTTTTGCCTTCAATTTTGTGTGGAAGAGAGACAGGAAATGAGTGGGGAGAGAGAGACGGGGAAGGATCGGCACATGAGCCGGTAGCAACCCAGTGCCCTGCCGTTTGGCCACGGCATGGCCACTGTATGTCATTTTTGATTTGGGGACCTGCTGGATGGGTTCCTGTTGGATGTGCCGCACCTTCCACTAGCCTTAGCCTACTGAGCCATGGCACCCCCTATTAAGAGCATCTCATGAGAGAGTAGTGGGTGGTAATGAGCCCAGACAGTCTCTGTTGTGCCCTATGGACCTCAGCATGATAACTGGAGGCCCGATCCTATATTAAAACGGGCTCCTGCTGAGATAGACAGGCAGGCTTAAGTTAAGAGTCTCTCTTGGGGAAAAATCAAATACAAAAATATGGATGGAGATCGGAATATCTGATCCACTCAAAAAAGAAAGATGGATAGACAATGATGGGTTTTTTAATAATGGTATCTAGGTTGGTCTATCTAGAGAGAGGGGGGGGTTGACAGCAACCAAGCACTGTCACTGTCACTGTGACTGCTGTAGTTTTCTATCGCCCCCTCTGTTTCCATCCATCATCTCACTCATGTAGCTCTCATCTATTCCATGGTATGTGCTGTATGGCCTTCTATTCTGCCATCTCTTTCAGTCTGTTGGACATCTGCAGTATGCAGCAGGGAACCAGCAGGCACTGGGCAAAGACTGACCGAGACACAGAGACACAGAGACACAGAGACGCCTCAGACCAGCAAAAAACAGCTACCTGTTATATATTTAGATAATATAGTCATCTGTATATAGGAGGAAATAGAGCACTTCAGGAATTGTCCATATGCTGTAAATGAATGGAGACAGTTCATGATGGCAGTATGGCGGTTGTCTGCAAAATGTCCCTCCTGTTTGGCCGCCCACAGCCAATCATATGTTGAACTGAACGAACAGTGGTCCAATCATATCATGCAGCTTTGTACTCCGCTTTTCTTCTCCTGACGTTATACAAGTACTGTGTCCGCACAGTACATAGTGCACACTGCACAGCGACAAGGAATGCTTATATAACCAACGTTTCATAATGGTCTTAACTAGCCTAGAAATCTAGACGCCCCTAGCGACCGCAAATTGAATTTGCTCCCGTACGGGTCTGGCTTGCCGGGCTACGTCTTAACCATATGATTTTTTTTCAATATATATATTTTTAGGGGCTTTTATGCCTTATTTGACAGGACAGTCGAAGATGGTGACAGGAAGCGAATGGAACAGAGAGGCAGGGGAGGATCGGGACCCCGGCCGGACTCGAACCGGGGTCCCCGTGGGTGGGCATGCAAGCCCAAACGTGGGGGGCTTAGCGCACTGCACCACAGCACCCCCTTAACCATATGATTTTGACAATGGTTACTAGTTATTGTCCATTACTTATGTTTTCCCCTTCATTTTCTTAGGGTCTGGTCTTACCAAACCAATATATAATAGATGCCAAAGGTAGTAGAGTGAAAGGACTTCCAATGACAATTAATTTGTCTGTAGCCTCCTTAGATACAATATGGGGGATGTATACACTGGCTGGACATACCACACATAGTATATGACATATTTCCTATTTCAAACATTCAGATTTTTCTTTGAAATCCACCAGAATTCAGCCATATTTACTGTATACTGTACAGTATATACATACTGCTTAGTATAGTTTCAAAAGTAGACATTTCTGATATGTGAACAAACATCCCATAGTCATGTGCATGCTTGAATCATATGGAAATGTAAAACGAAAAGAAAAAAAAAATCAGAGAAGATATAAATATCTGGTCTTTTCTTCTATTAAGCTGCTGCCAACTGCTGATCGGGCTACAAAGAACTAGAGAATGGCAGGGTTAAACCTGGGCCATTTTTAAATCGCCATCGCAGACGATTCTGACAGATCTCGGCACCAGGAATACAAGCGCGCCGGCTTTCGTCACACGCTGCTGAGGGCGAGTGGCGCGCGTAGCCACTCGAGACACTCGGGAACCGGCGCGTTTTGTAGCGCAGCAAATCTCTCACAAAACTGCGGAGGCTCTCAGAGGGACGGCATGCATATTCATTAGGCTACGAGGTCAGTCCCATTAAAATAGAAGTGATGTCACGCCAGCTCAGACGAGAGAGAGGGGAAATTCACCAGGGAGGATATTAGCGGAGATACCGTAGGACACCGGATAGCATGTCACGCGAGCGTTTGGGTGTGTGTGTGTGTGTGTGTGTGTGTGTGTGTGTGTGTGTGTGTGTGTGTGTGTGTGTGTGTGTGTGTGTGTGAGCGAGAGAGATTTTCTTTTTCTTCAAATATTACTTGACATTCCTTTCTCTCTCTCTCTCTCTCTCTCTCTCTCTCTCTCTCTCTCTCTCTATGTCTCTCTCGTTTTTGTTCTCTGTTGTTCGTGTGTGTGTGTGTATGTGTGTGTGTGTGTGTGTGTGTGTGTGAGCGAGAGAGATTTTCTTTTTCTTCAAATATTACTTGACATTCCTTTCTCTCTCTCTCTATGTCTCTCTCGT
>NC_085874.1:23620736-23630736 GCF_034702125.1 Engraulis encrasicolus | reverse complement strand
CCGGGAAAGAAAAAAAGCTATATATATACTGTAGCTGCATGGGGCTTAGCCACTGAAAAAACAAGATCTTGACGGGAAACTGGGCTTTTATTAAATAGTAAAGGGCAGAGATATATGAAGCCTTTGGTTAGGAGACTTGCTCTGTACTCTGAACCAACCAGAGGTGGGACTTTGTGAAGATTGCCTATTTAACAGATGAAGTTCAGAATATAGATTAGAATAGAAACGAATAGAATAGATTCTATTCATCACTCTAAAAATACAACAAAACTCAAAATCTGACACACCCAGCCCCATGACAGAGCCATATACAAACCCCAACTCCGATGAAGTTGGGACGTTTGGTAAACAGTGAATAAAATCAAAATGCTATCATTTTCAAAACATTCAATCTATTCATTAGATGGAGAATAGTGGAAAGACAACATATTAAGTGTTAAAACCGAGAAAAAGTATTGTTTTGGGGGACATATGTACTCATTTCTAATTTGATAAATCCAACACGTCTCAAAAGAGTTGGGACGGGGACAATAAATGGCAGCAAATGTCGAGGAAGACTAAAAACAAAACAAAAGACAACACCTAACAGTTAAATACATTAACCAATGAGATGATTTTATATAAAAAACAGTGTTAATTCCTATCTTGGACATGATTTCACCAGCTTAAATGGTGGGTGTATTCCTTGTCATGTTTTGCAATGTTTTCCTTTCTGTAGTGCTTACAGTGTGACAGGTCTTGACCAAAAACCCACCATTTTATCACCTGCTGGTCCTTATGATGGAGCCAAACTGTTAAAACATAGTAGAGAATGCAATTTGACCTTACTATGTGGCAGTAATCGAAGATCTCCCTTCAAAATATAATGATTGAGTGGCTTTTCATGCTGTTTAAAACCCATTTATACCATTCAGCACTGTATTTAACTCTACAGATGAGTGAGAACATCTTAACCAATGCACTACTGCACCTGCATGCCATCATGGAGGCTGACTTTTGAAGCTAGCACTAACACAAGTTGGATGGTCCATTTTCACTGTAGCACAGGATGTGCCATGCTCTATTATTGTCAAAAAGAATGGACTTCTACAACTTCTGCTGACTTCTGTAAGCAAAGGACAGTTTCCCATGTCTTCTGGGTCTATTTCAAGTGAGCTCAGGTGCTTAGGAGAATGTTACACCCCTGTATCATGTGCACGCATTAAGCATTCTTAATATGGTCAATTTTCAATAGCTCTAGCACTCCAGGAATTAGAGTGAGACTACAGCCAATATATATTTCATGATGTCATGAACCTATACAATGATTTTATTAACAAAAATATGTCTTATATACACTCAATCGTGGTAAATCAAAGGGAATTAAAAAAATGTATGTAATAACTATGGTAATTATTCCCTTTGCATCTTTAATTCTGAGTGACTCAGCCTCTCTGTGATGATCTTATACCTGGACACCTATATTGTCCGTCAGTACAATTCATTTTGAAATGTTCTTCTTTGTTGTTTTATCTTATTTGGATGTTTACTAAATTTCACTGATCCCCGTCCCAACTCTTTTGAGACGTGTTGGATTTATCAAATTAGAAATGAGTACATATGTCCCCCAAAACAATATTTTTTCTCGGTTTTAACACTTAATATGTTGTCTTTTCACTATTCTCCATCTAATGAATAGATTGAATGTTTTGAAAATGATAGCATTTTGATTTTATTCACTGTTTACCAAACGTCCCAACTTCATCGGAGTTGGGGTTTGTATGTCCACATTGATAGACTGTGGCTCGGTAGCATAATTGGCTGAAGTAATGGCTGTTGGTTAAGGCCTTATTTAAAGGACACCATCATACTGTGAACAGGGTAAAGATTAACATGAAGTGGTCACTTGACATTCTTCTGAAATGTGAATCAATGTTGACTGCATGACTGCATACAAGGCACAGAAAACGACAATGTCAAAAGCCACTGTTCAATACGCATTTCCAAATTTACATAACTGAAATCATTACAGTTAACTTAATTTAGCAGAAATCCATTCACTCATAGTTAACTCTCTGAGCGCCATTGGGTTACACCCCAAAACTAATGATTTTGACATCTTAAATTCAAAAGGCTGTGGCTTGACATAGGTAACAGATACAGCCTGACAATAAATGAGACAAATATTGAGGATGACCCAAAGTTCATTTTAGGAGTAAATTATCCCATCTAATTTGCATATTATGACGCCATGAGGTGGTGGTCATTCTGAATTTATAATGAGTTATTGTACATTCCCTAATATTTTCAATACTTTATTTCATTTGGTCTAGAAAACAATAAATTGTACACTAAAGGTGTAATTTGTAACTAATATGATGCAACAATATAGCACAGTGACAAACACAAGTGAATGGTCGGTTGCTGTTTTGCCTGTAGGGGCCGGTTTATGAGGGTGACAAGTGCTATTTTTCAGTGCATGGAAACCCTTCACAGCAAGGCCCAGCATACAGATCCAATCCACATTGGTGATCAACAAGTGCTTTGTTGATATTTTATAAAAGAAATATCTTTCAAATAAGCTACAGAGAGAATTCCACTGAAATGAATTAGCTCATTTCTGTTGTTCTGAGTAAATATTGGAGTGTAACGAATGAGTAGGCACACAAAAGGACTTTATGGCACGTTTTTTGGAATTATGTCTGCAAGAGGTTTTTTTTTCTTCTTCATTTGATCCCCTTTGCCGGTTCTTCATCTTCCCCTTCATCTCAACTCTCTCTCCCTCTCTCTCTCTCTCTCTCTCTCTCTCTCTCTCTCTCTCTCTCTCTCTCTCTCTGTCTAGCTCCCTCTCCCATAAAAACTTCTTGCTGCGTGTGCCAGCAGGTGTCTAATCCTAAATGAATACATTCACAGGGAGCCAATCTCCCGCTCTACCGCTGATATTGAAAGACGCAGATAGATTTTTTTCCCTCCCTTCCTTCCAGTAGATTTATTTTCTAATGTTGAAGTTTATCACTTGAGCAACCGCAATTCATCATCCTTCTCTTGTCGATAATCCAAGATGCAGTCAATTTGCTAAAAGTGCTTCTTCTCTTCTCTCCTTTTTACAATTTATTTATTCAATAATGTATTTATCAGTCTTCTGAAGCAAAAAAGAGGAGAGCAAGCAAACATAAACAGAAAAAAGAAAGTGCACATGTTTGAGAGGAAGTTAACCAGAGAGGAGGATAAAGACTGAGGGAGGAGAGAAAGACCAAGAGACAGAGAGAGTGAACATGTAGTATGTGTGAGAGAGGGAGCAGTGAGAGAGTGAAAGAGAAGAAGAGAAGGGGAGAGGGGGATAGAGTGGCATCAAATAGGAGGGCGGAAGTTCCATGGGAAGGCTTGGAGGTTGTGGTGACAAAGTGACAGTGTCGTAGGGAGAGAGAGAGATTGGGGGGGGGGTGATAAGACGATAAAAGTCTCAGTCTCTTTCGCAGACATTCGATAATTTTTTAATGAGCTTGCAACTCGCGTGGGGTTTCTACCTTCTGTCTAAGCCGAAACACAGAGGATGTGAGACATGCACACGCACACACACACACACACACACACACACACACACACACACACACACACACACACACACACACACACACACACACACACACACACACACACACACACACACACACACACACACACACACACACACACACACACACAGGAATCACCCACAGGAATCACACACACACACACACACACACAGACAGACAGATTGGGAAACTAACTCTGGTGAAAGTTTTCAGAGAGCACAAAACTTCCATACACATGGAGGCAGCTTAGTGAGAATTCCCACACACAGCACATTTACAGGCTTTTACTGTACATGGCTGAGGTTAAATCATGCATATCAAAGGATATATTAACCACCAAGTGATGGCAGAAAATAAAAACATTCAGCTACAATTACAAACCGATATTGTTCAAATCACTTGGATTGGAATTGGAATTGAAAATTGAATTGGAAATTCATCGGCGATGCACGAGCCATCTGCTTGTCAGACAATCACCAAGTGTGCAACAGTTCAATGATCCTTAACATAGCTTTTGATTGTGAAGGAAGGCAGTGCTGATTTGAATGGAGTTGAGATCCTTTAAAGGTGCACTGTGTAAGATGGTGGCCAGAGTAGGTATTGCAACTATGCTGCTCATTGAAACTGTGCTGTCTACCACCAAATGTGATCTTTTCATGAATATTTACTAAATAATGAACAAAAATTTACTACAATGACCAACACACATTAGATTTTGCAGCTAAAAATGTATATTTCTGCAAATTCTAAATGTTGGACAATGAAGAAGATGAAAACTGCAATTTTCCCACTCTTAATGAATACTTAGAATTTGATGATGGTGGTAAGTATTCATGGAAAAGGTAACATTCGAGAATAGGCAGTATGAATTCTGGAAACAAACCACTAAAAAATATTACACAGTGCACGTTTAAATGAAGACTCAAGTCGAGTATTATCCAACGACAGAAAGACCTTTTGTGTGTGTACTCCTTATTTTCCCCTTCCCTTCCCTTCCCTTCCTCCCCCGCTCACCTAACATGAAATGAAATCCAATGTCAAGGAAGTTCACTTGGCCCGCCTGCCTTCATGCATGCTGTGGGCAGGGGCGGATTCAGCCATTTTGGGGCCCTTGGTGAAACATAAACATGGGGCCCTCAAAACTCATGATATAGATATACTACAATTCTGTGTTTTGGTGCTATTTAAGTGTTTTGTCTCATATATAGGCCTATCTTTGATTACTTTACATAAGTGACAAATTACGTCAAGCATCCTTTTTTGTGTGCTCATTGGGACTGGTGTGATAGTTGGGGCCTCTATGGAGGACAGATTTGTTCGGGGCCCCAGGCAATTGCCTAGGTTTGCCTGATGGAAAGTCCGCCTCTGGCTGCGGGGCAGGGTGTGATTATGACTCCCTGTTTGCTTTTCGCTATCAGATATTACTTGTCATTCCTCTCTCTTGCTCTCTCGCCTTTCTCTCTCTCTCTCTCTCTCTCTCTCTCTCTCTCTCTCTCTCTCTCTCTCTCTCTCTCTCTCTCTCTCTCTCTCTCTCTCTCTCTTTCACTGTCTCTCTAGCTCTCCCTCTCTCCCCCCCCTCTCTCTACTTGCATCCTCTCTTCCTACTGGCATCCTCTCTCTCTCTCTCTCTCTCTCTCTCTCTCTCTCTCTCTCTCTCTCTCTCATGTCCACACTTCTTCTGTGAAGTGCGAACAGCAGTGTAATCATCTCACCCCCACCCCGCACCCCCCCGCACCCCCCGCACCACCATGGCTGTGGGGGCACTACTGAGGTGACAGATCTCCTGTTCCTTCCTCCGCTGGGGCTAGTGCACTGCACTGTACCCGTCAACACCATTGCCACGGCCCTGCTGTGAAAGCTTCTCTCGACAACTCTCTCTCTCTCTCTCTCTCTCTCTCTCTCTCTCTCTCTCTCTCTCTCTCTATCTCTCTTCATTCTCTTTCCTCCTTTTCCAAAATATTCTTCCACTCGGGTCTGTTATCTCGCTTTATTTCTTTACTCCTTCTCTTTTCTGGTGTGTATTTATGTCTTCATGAATCTCTTTTCCTTTCCCCCTGTCTCTCTCTGTCTCAATTTCTCTCTCTCTCTCTCTCTCTCTCTCTCTCTCTCTCTCTCTCTCTCTCTCTCTCTCTCTCTCTCTCTCTCTCTCTCTCTCTCTCTCTCTCTCTCTCTCTCTCTCTCTCTTTCCCTCTCTTAATCTTTTCTTTCTCTCTCTCTGTCCCTTTTTCTCTCTTCATCTCTCTCTCTCTCTCTCTCTCTCTCTCTCTCTCTCTCTCTCTCTCTTCCTCTCTCTCTTCCTGTATTCCTGAGCCGTAGGCCCCTGCAACAACAAGACGACTGCATTGTGTCTCTCCCCTCTTTTGCTGTCCATTTAAATTTCATGGTTGGCCTGCCATGCGACGTCCTGCATAAATCATCAGAGGAAGGCAAGCGCACCAGTGGAGTCGACCGCTCCTGTAGTCCGCCACAGGGCTGGACAGAGGGAGACATAGGGCCCGGGCACTTTTACATTACATTACATTACATTACATTGCATTTGGCAGACGCTTTATAACCAAAGCGACTTTCAAAAGAGGACATATTCAAGCCAACATCACAAGCAAATACAAAGTGCACAGGAGATATACTTTTGGATTAAACGGGCCCCCTCATAATAAGCCGCGCAGAACTGACTCACCTGTGACGCCCGTTTCTGAAAATAAGGGCCCACAAGGGTGCAGGGCCCACGGGGAAATGCCCACTATGCCAGATGGCCAGCCCAGCCCTGGTCCGCCAGCATTGGCACTGGCAATGCAATATCCCTGTCAGTGTTATTATTATAACCTTATAGGAATGACCGTGCCCATGTACACACACACACACACACACACACACACACACACACACACACACACACACACACACACACACACACACACACACACACACACACACACACACACACACACACACACACACAATGCCCGCCCGCCTGCACGGATGGACGCACGCACACACGCACGCTCACAGGCACGCACGCACACATGCATGCACGCACACACACATAAACATACACACTTTTTATGTTGGACTGTTGGATAGTGATACCTTATAGCAATGACTGTGCCCATGCACACACACACACACACGCAATCCCCGCCCGCACAGACGCACGCACACGCGTAGACACGCAGACACGTATTCACACACACATGCACACACACACACGCACACACACATAAACACACACACTTTCTATGTTGGACTGTCGCATAGTGATAGCAGAGACTAATGCATTCTTCAAAACAGGACAATAGACCCTATACAGTCCCGATGGCCACAGGGAGATGGGGAAAAAAAGATGTGCCTTTTTCTTCATGCCTTTTCAGAAATATAAAAATTCCCTCAACGTAGATTCCTCCTTCTCAATACATTTACCAGTGACATATACCTCATAAGATGCAGCAGGTCTGACAAAATATGACAAATATGTCACATTTCGGCAATGTAGCACAATGGCATTATCATACGCGACTAGGCCATTGTTACCTGCTGAGAGCGTTTTCACAACACATGGTTTCATTTCCTTAAAGTAAAATGTAAGACCGCTGGGCCCACTGCAATTTGGATTCATCCATCATGGCAATCATAATGCTATTCTACCTCATGCATGCCATGGCTTCCACAGCGGCGCAATAAAAAAAATCACACTTTCCCCAAAATGGATGGCATGGCCCACAAGTCACGCATGGGGGTGGGGGGAAGCAAATCTCATATTTATATATAACCGGAGTGTCAGGGAGATCTATTCAGCTTGGTCACGAGTGCATTTTTCCGATTTCTTTCCTTGCCCTCGCTCCCTTCATTTTCTTCATTCCATTGCCCGGCATTTTCCACATTCACTTGTCTAGAATGTGATTTCAATTACCTCCCGACCGTGGGTCCTTTATTTCTCATACCTCCCCGGCCGGCCGCTTCTTATTGAAGTGAAGAGTCTGAAGCCACTGATAGAATTCATTGAACGCCAGCGACACACGGACATGAGGGCCATTCAGCAGGCCTTATTCAGTGTCGACGCTAAAGTGGCATTTCTCTGAAGATTATGTATATTCCCCCCACCGCCGCGTCTCTCCCAGTGATGGACACTGACTTGAAGGCTTTACTGATGCACTTTACTCCGAGGGCTAGCTGTTCTCTGGAAACAGTTTTGCAGTATATATTTTTTAAATGTGTTTTTTTTTTATTTCACCCTCAATACTATGGTGTCATATCAGGGGTACACCATTTCAAGATACCAGCCAAGATACATCTGGCAACCGACGTGGGGGCTTGGAGAAGGTGTAAAAAAAAAAGATGGAGGAGGGCAGAGGACCGAAATGCAATCATTTCGAAAAAGATGAGTGAAAGGATAAGAATGAGGGAAATCGATTATGCTTTCATCTCTCCACAGGGTCCCTCTAACCTCATCGGCATTCCAGGAGAGATGTGCAACAACCACATGAAACACCGCAGTGTTAGATACTAACCAGGTTATGCTAATACATAGCTACCATAAGTGAACACTAGCACTCATATTTAAACAAAAAAAAGAGAAATATTGCTTTGTGTCATGACATAAAAAAGAATAAAAAAAGGGCTAGACAGGGACTCTGTCTGTCTCATAGAGAACATTCAGTACACACAAAAAACATAGTGTTCTCTGTGCTCCGTATTTCCAATAGAAACCCACATCATCAGCTAAAACTTGGGTTGGAGGATTGCAGAGGCCAATTGCCTATTGCCTGGGATGCGAAGGGCACTTTGCACTCTGCTCTGTGCCTGTGACCCAGTCACAGAGGCCAATAGAGAAGAAGCATGGCCCTTTGTCACCTAATATTTCACCCATTTGTCACCTGTATTTTGTCACCAGGAGCAAATGCACCCTTTTTTATTACCATGTGCGAATGCTGTGTTCTCATTTGTCTGTGGCTGTAAACTTTCTAAGTTGTGCAAAAAGCAAAACCAGTCCTGTCCTAGATCCCAATTCTCAAAACCACTGAAGTATTTTTGAAAGGGCAAAGGCATTCATCTAAAGAACACTAGACGTATATGTGTGTGTGTGTGTGTGTGTGTGTGTGTGTGTGTGTGTGTGTGTGTGTGTGTGTGTGTGTGTGTGTGTGTGTGTGTGTGTGTGTGTGTGTGTGTGTGTGTGTGTGTGTGCGTGTGCGTGTGCGTGTGCGTGTGTGTGTGTGTGTGTGTGTGTGTTTGCAGGCGGGGGTGGGGGGGGGTACATTTGTATAATGTTCTGCATAGGCCTAAGTATAGTAAGCGCACCAGAGTTTTAATATCAGGGCACATGCTCGTCAGCAGTATCGTACACATGTGTATTTCTTAGCCACCAGTGATTTACTTTCCTTTCCTTTTCTCCCACACCTTTCTAACCCGGGATGAATACATCTGTTTGACTTTTTTTACACAGCCTTTTCTTCTTGCAGTGTGTTCTTTCTTCTCTCTCTCTCTCTCTTTATTTTACTTCGTTTACTTTTTTCCCCCTGTTCCTTTTTCTATAGGTTACAGCACAATGCTTCAGTGGCTTACCACTTAAACACAGAGAACTCATTAGATGCACTTTCACTGTTGGGTTGCCTTTTCATTGATTCTACAGGGACCTTGGAATGATTGTAGAAGATGAGGAAGACTGGGGAAAAGAGCAAAAAAAAAGAAAAGAAAAAAAAACGTAGGTACGCAGACATACATATGCAATATGGCAATTATGTGTGTCGGCACAAAGTCAGTTTTGTCCTTGGCAATTCCTTTGACAGTCAAAAAAATACTGTTAAAAATTACTTTAGTTGTTAAAAGGCAAAATGGAACCAATTACACGATTATGTCAATGACTGAAAATGACAGATAAAACAGGTCATAATGTAGACTCACTAATGGGTAAAGAACAAATAACTACAATTACAATTATGAGCAGCTACAGTATAAAAAGTGGTTACACAAACTATTTCCTGACACAAACTTGAAGCCGATCCAAGAGTCGGTTGGTTTTGTGATAAGACCAGACCAGACACAACGACAGCTAAGGGCTTAGCAGGAATCGATACAGGATTGTCCAGATAAAAAGGTCCTCTGCATTAATATCCTGATGTACTCTGGTTCGCTTCTGTCATCAACTTCACACAGCCGGTTGCCTGCTGGTTGCTTCACCAGTGAGACATTGCTTATCGACAGGATCTAATCTGTATGTCCTGAAAGCTCTCTTCTCCAGATCCACTGGCTGTTATTGACCAAACTGATGATAGTGGTTTTCTAGTTGTCTGCAAACATGGATTAGCCTACTGTAATACTACTCAATACTACCACTGGGTGATAAAGACCACAAGATCTATATTTGTTGCTTATTACCTCCGTCAAGGAGTCGCGCTGGTTTGTCTGTCTGTCTGTCTGTCTGTCTGTCTGTCTGTCTGTCTGTCTGTCTGTCT
>NC_085874.1:23613236-23615736 GCF_034702125.1 Engraulis encrasicolus | reverse complement strand
TTGCATTCATGCCTCAGTCGTGCAAGGGGACAGCCCCCAAAGGCACCCCAAGGAAGCAGTGTGTTGGGACGGTACCATGCTCAGGGTACCTCAGTCATGAAGGAGGATGGGGGAGGGCACTGGATAAAAACTCCCCCCACCAACCTGGCGGGCCGGGAGTTGAACTGGCAACCTTTTGGATACAAGTCAGATGCCCAAACCGCTTACCCATGACTGCCCAGAAGAAGTGGAGGTGAAGGAAGGTGGAGGATTCAGGGCTGGAAATACGCACTGATGGAAAATCAGACCGATAAGCTACGGTACTGTCAGGGTTGACGATAGAACCTCTGACCAGCGACCATCTCATTTGAACCTCACCGATGCACATGACTCAACTGGGGTGATGCAAAAAGGGGGAAAAAAGAGAAAGAAAACAAGCCCACACATGCATCCAGAACATACAGTACCGTACCGCGCATCTTCAAAGCAGGTCAGAAGAGGTAAATTTCATGGCAATGTGTCTCACTTCATTCACATGAAGCCCCAGAGCCAATTGGATTTACACATTGTTTGAGTCAGCCTCTCAAACATACAGTAAGAACACACACACACACACACACACATGCATGCACGCACGCACGCACACACACACACACACACACACACACACACACACACTCACACACTCACACACTCACACACACAGGCTCCCACCCACACACACACGCACGTACACACACAGACCAATACACCCCCACATAGAAATGCCACCAATAACCCCCCACACACATGCAAAGTAAACACACATAGGCTACTTACACTCACACACTGCAGTACATTGCAATGAAGAGATCAAAAGAAAGTCGCTTGACAAATCAATATGAGAAGAACATAGCCAAGCCAAGCTGTGCATGTTTTTGTACAGGGGGGCCGAGGAGAGTTGCTCGAAACCCCCACCGGAGAACTTGTCTTCTGTTTTCTAAGACAGATGTCATTTTTATTACTCCCTCAGTCCCCTCCCACCACAGGTCTATTATTTAATCTCCAGGAGCGCCGACTGCAACATCTGGCGCGGTCGGTCGGTCGATGCCCATCTGTCCAGGAGCGCTGGTGCGAGACTCCGAGGAAGCGATAAGACAATATGCTTTCCTGGCCTGGGACATATCATTTCAAGGATCTTCGTACCTACTGTAGGCCTGATTCTTTTTTTTCTAACTTTTATTTTTTTATTAGTATTTTTGATGTGTAGTGTAGGCCTACCGTGTGCGTATCTATTGGTTCTACTGTGAGCTGCTACGGAAAGAACATCATTTTTTTTTTACATTTTTATATTTTATTTTTTAAGTATTTCTTATATTTTTTAAGTTTTATTATTTTCATCCCTTTGGTTGTGAATCACTCTGTTCTAGTATCACCACCGCCATAGAGAATCTGCAGAATGTGGTCCATAATATAAAACATTCATGCAGGGAGTTGATTCATGTTTTTCTTGGTTTGATTTTTGGGGAGGTTTTTTTTTCTATCTTGAAACTTTAATACTGTAAGTATCTTTTTGGCTTTGCCAGTCAGCCGAGCAGGCTGAGGCAGATGCCCAACTCTAACTACTGGCACCTGGCACATCACCGATGCCCAGCACCTGTGCCAACCTACATGCCAGCAACTACCTGATGGCAACCACATAATGTTGGAAACTGGTTGCTGCCAACAGAGACGGCAATAGGGGGGGACAAAGGGGTCACTTGTCCCAGGCCCAGCGAGAGTAGGGGCCCAGAATTAGGTCCTCATTACACTGGATGTGTTGGATGACGGGGCCCATCACTTTGTCCTGGGCCCAGTCAAAGCTGTCAGCTTCCCTGGCTGCCAATACCGACTGTCAAAACAAAGCATGGTGAAAGCAGCCTTTAGCAGCTATGCTGCAAGGCTATGTAACCAGCTTCCAGACAATGTAACAAAAAAAGATTGTTTTAAATCCAGACTCAAGACAAAGCTGTTCTCAAATGCTGGTTCTTTGACATCGAAATTACTAACTTTTCATTTTACTCCTTTAACGTTCTAACTGTCTTTGATTCCAATGATTTAATGACACCACCAGAACAAACTCCAGCAGCACCTGCCATCCTGGCAGCCAGTCAAGTACTAACCTGTGCCAATGACGTTCACCTGCCCCACATCACACAACCAGGATCACTGAGAGCTTGCGCTGAGCCCAGGACAAAGTCATCTGAAAGGGCCCCTTACCCAATACATGTAATGTAATGGGGAACCAATTTGGCCCCCCTATCTAGCTGGGCCCGGGACAACATACCCATTTGTCCTCCCCTGTCGGCGCGGGCCTGCATGCAGCACCTGTGTGTTCTACCCAGCAAAAACTACCGAGCAACAACCACTGTCAACCACCGCATAATGTACCCACCACCAAAACGCCTCCAGCAACAACTACCCCTCGACCAACAAAACCCCCTCCAGCATCAAAACCCCTCCAGCCTTTCAGCATCAGAACCTAAACACCCCTCCACCCAAG
>NC_085874.1:23608236-23610736 GCF_034702125.1 Engraulis encrasicolus | reverse complement strand
ATGGTCACCACACAAACTCAAGGAAAGAACAATCCCTGACGACGTATCCAATTGACGCTGCAAGGGCAAGCTCGGTAAATCCCCACGAGTGAAAAAAAACAGGTGTTTACTTTACTGAATGAAGTAAAATCCGCCTTAGACCAGGGTCAAGTCTGTCGTGGCATATGGCAAAGATGGAATGCGATCCTTTTCTCTTATAAGCAGAATACTGCAAGCCATCTTTAATATACTGCTGCTACTGTAGTTGTAAAGCGCTACTCATAATTTTTACATATCCTGGTAGAATATTATGTTTTATAGCCATTTTTGGAAGAAAGTGAACGATGACACAAACCCTGCTCTATTGCTCGTTCTTTGGATGAAGCTATTTATAGTAAAACAACTGTGTTTTGTCTTTTGAAATAATAACAACAGAAATAAGTTTGAGCAAAAAAAATCCCATACCCTGATGGGCTGATGACAGGCATATAACTTGACCCAAATGTGTCTGAATGGGTCTGGCTATTGCAGACGATCATCTAAGCTGGTTACCTGCTTTCTTGTGATTTGTTTGTGTGTAAAATATCAGGGAGTTGCTGGACTCAGAAGAGATCCCTGCATCCCGTCACTCAGTGATTCACAGACAGTTTCCATGGTATAAGCTAAGCCATATTTTGTACGCGCGCGCGCGCGTGCGTGTGTGTGTGTGTGTGTGTGTGTGTGTGTGTGTGTGTGTGTGTGTGTGTGTGTGTGTGTGTGTGTGTGTGTGTGTGTGTGTGTGTGTGTGTTGGTGTGTGTGTGTTTGTCTGTGTGCGTTTGAGTGTGTGTACATGCGTGTGCACGTGCGTGTGCACGTGCATGCATGTGTTTGTGTGTTACAAAAAAAAGAAAACGTCAGTGAATGTAGAAATTAAGGTAGACGGCAATTAGGCAACAAATGGACTGTCTTTAATGGATGCTGAAAGCTTTCTCAGCCAGCCAGCGTTTTGCATATGAATTCATTATTGTGTAAAAACAGTGTCTTCTGCCGGAGCAGCGCGTGCCTCAGTTTGAGGGTCTTTAATGGAATTTCCGTCTGGCGAAAACTTCATTAAAAACTTCATTAGGTAAAGCTGAAGATAAACATTCCCCCAAGTTGTTTATAATTCTACAGGCAGCGTGTGAGGTCAACCACATAAATGTTCTAGGCCGGAAAACAGGTTGTGTGTTGCGAAGTGCCATGAACTGAATTCGTTTTTCTGTTCTTCCTCCTAGCTAATCTAAATGTTTATGGGGCAAAAACAACTGCACCGTGTATTGGATATTTATAAAGTATCTTGGCTAACACAATATCACGACAGGTGTGATAAAAAAAATATATAAATACGGTAAGCAATTTGTGGCCTTTTACATCCCATTTTTTTTATTTAACGTCAGCATTGTTTAGACGGAAGTGACCTACTCACTGATTAGCACATTTTTTGTTGTTGTTGTTGTTACATTATGCCCTTGCTGCACCCGGCCTTAACAAATTAGCTTTCACCGTTCTGTTTATCAGCAATACGTATGAAAGTGGAATATAGAGAAGGGTACTGAGAACACTGACTTCTTTACATAAACATGAAAACATAATGTGTGGCTGTGCATGACTAACAGAGTCCATGTCTTTTGCTTAAATTGGAGCAAGAAGCTGTGAGCAGACAGTCACGCACAGAGGCACACAAGCACATGCACGCATATGCAGGCATACGCAGGCATACACACGCACATATGTACGCACACGCACACGCACACACATGCGCGCACACACACACGCACACACACACACACACACACACACATGCGCGCACACACACGCACACACACACACACACACACACACACAGAAACACACACAGAAACACACACAGAAACACACACACACACACTGCTTGAACACCCTGCTGGGAGATGGTAAAAAGTGTTAAGAAACATCCTCTCGACTAGCTGAGCAGAGAGAGAGCGAGAGAGAGGAGGGGAAGTCTTCCTGTACCAGGCAGTGAAAAGTTTTACTCCTCTCTCTCTCTCTCTCCATCTGGTGCTTCCTGCACGAATGAATGCATCTTGGCTCAGTCAGATCAAGAAAATGAGGAGAGGGAAGGGGGAAAGTGAGGAGGAAGAAAAAACCTCATAGCCAGATCGACTTTAGCTGCATACTGTAACTGTAACGAGGGGAAGATGACAGGGGTGGGGGATAAAGGGGTCAGTTGTCCCGGGCCCAGAGAGAGGATGGACCCAGAATTGGGTCATTACATCATCAGTATTTATTAGAGATGCACCGGATCCTGATTTTTAGGATCCTGCCGGATACCGGATCCACTGCTTAAGATCCTGCCGGATCTGGAACCGGATACCGGATCCTACGAAAGGGTTGAAACACATAGCCTACTCGCACACGTGGGCCATTTTTATCACGTTGGCTCAAACTATTTTGACTGAAAAGCCTCGGCTACCGGATCCTGGATCCTGGAACCGGATCCGGATCCTGTGAAAAACCCTATTA
>NC_085874.1:23593236-23595736 GCF_034702125.1 Engraulis encrasicolus | reverse complement strand
TTCTCCAGCACAGACATCTTGCTCCTCAGCCGGGAATCATTTTCTCATTCATTCCTTTTCATGTCTCCTTTCTTCTCCAAAAGCTCCATGAGCTGAAATAAACCCTGCCCACCAACCACGCCACCAAATAAAAGAATGAATAAATACAATACAATATAACGATATAATAACGGCAGCACGCGTCGTGAGGCTTGTAACGACAAGGTGAACTTGTCATTATGAAGTCTAGACGCTAGGTTGTCTCATCTAGGTGCGTCAGATCCATCAGCAGGTGTCGGCGGCTGACAGGTGATCGGCAGCCCTATTAGAATCTGCCCGTCAGATTGAGACGTGACTTTGACAAATGCCTCCTCCCTTTTTCATGGGAGATTGCAGCCCGATACGAGATTCATCAAGTGAGGCAAACCACGGCATTGGTTAGCTCAGGGATTTTTTCTCTCTTTTTTTGCATTTTTTTTTTCTCTCAGGATAATGATTCTGCTGCTGTTTTGCTGCTCATTGTGTCACAGGTCAATGGAGGGAAGGCTTTCTTTTTTGCTGCAATAGCTACACACAACACCACACTTCAGGACCAGAGGCAGACTTTCCATTAGGCAAACCTAGGCAATTGCCTAGGGCCCCGACCAAATCTATCCTCCATAGGGTCGCCAACCGTCACACTAGTCACGGAAAACACTCACAAAAAAATAGGCCGGATCTTAATTCGTCCCTTATGTAAAGTAATCTAATCCAGTGTTTCTCAACTGGTGGGTCGCGACCCAAAAGTGGGTCGCGGAAGGGTCATGGGTGGGTCGCGGAGCCTTGGTGTAAAAAAAACGTAATTCTAAAAAAAAAAAAAAATCCAACTTTTCCTGCAACAATTTACAACTTTTATTTTGATAGGCTAGTGAACTCTGTGTCATCTGTTGTCATAGATACAATCTGAATGTTTATGCGAGATAGGTAGCGTGCAACCAGTCATTCGAGTCTTGGTTACATTTTGAGAATTGCATTGAATTGACTTGAACGCTGAAAAAATTGGGTCGCGACCGAATGAGAGTGGAAAATGGTGGGTCCCCAGACTGTTCCAGTTGAGAACCACTGGTCTAAGCCATACACGAGACAAAACATTAAAATAGCATCAAAACACAGAATTTTATGTCTATATAATGACTTTTGAGGAGGGCCCATGTTTATATTTCACCTTGGGCCTCAGAATGTCTATATCCGCCCCCGACCAGGACCACACCTCAGCTCAGCTCCCCGCATTACCATTCCCCTTCGCTGTCAAAGACGGCACCTTTTTAGTGGAATAGAAAAGCAGACAGAAAACAACTGCGAAACAAACAAGCAAATTAGTGCCACTAATTCCCCCCCCACACACATACAAAGCATCTCCCAACGACGACTCTATTGTTATACCCACACAGTCGGGGGTTGGAAAAAAACGTAGGAAAATCACTGCAACAGTGATGTGACAACAAAGTTGACCGGCAGGGCTCTGAAATCAGTGCTCTCATTTCCATTTCAAACTGCTGAAGCTGCAGCTTCATCTCATTTACAGCTTTGTTTTTTTGTTGAATTGTGATTGCTTCTTCTTCTTCTTCTTCTTCTTCTTATTTTTCTTCCTCTTCCTCTTCTTCTTCTTCTTTCTCCTCTTCTTAATCTTTCTCCACTTCCTCTTCTTCTTCTTCCTCTTCTTCTTCTTCTTCTTCTTCTAAGGAGAAGAAGGAGAAGAGGAAGAGCAGGAAGAAGAAGAAGAGGAAGAGGAGACAGGAACAGGAAAGAGGAATCTTCTTCTTCTTCTTCTTCTTCTTCTTCTTCTTCTTCTTCTTCTTTCTTCCTCCTCTTCCTCTCCTTCTTTCTTCCTCCTCTTCCTCTTCTTCTTCTTCTTCTTCTTCTTCTTTCTTCCTCCTCTTCCTCTCCTTCTTTCTTCCTCCTCTTCCTCTTCTTCTTACTCCTCCTCTTCCTCTTCTTCTTCTGCAGCTGTCGCTATGGCTATGGCTGCTCCTTTCCCCGGCACATCACGTGATGTCAGGGGAACATGAAAGGCCCAGTGGGGGAGAGGGAGAGGAAGAGGAAGAGGAAGAGGAAGAGGAAGAGGAAGAGGAAGAGGAAGAGGAAGAGGAAGCGCATGGTGACAACTCAGCTCCGTGAGTCCTGGCTGCACCACAGACAGACTCAGCCTGTACTGTCTGACTGGCACCATGATGGATTGCTTACTAAAACAATGTGTTTGACACTTTGTATAGTAGACAAAACACAAACAGAAAACATGTACCCAGCAACGCAGGGAAACACACACACACACAAATACAACGCCAGACATGCAGTATATATTGATAGACATCAGACAACACACAACACACACACACACACACACACACACACACACACACACACACACACACACACACACACACACACACACACACACACACACACACACACACACACACACACACACACACACACACACACACACGAATGCCAAAGAGATTAATAGTGGCACACCGACATG
>NC_085874.1:23578236-23580736 GCF_034702125.1 Engraulis encrasicolus | reverse complement strand
GAAGTCGGCTTTATTGTCAATTTCTTTACATTCACTGGTCATAAAAAGAATTGAAATTTCGTTTCTTACTTTGCCATGCAGACACAGACATACTTTGGGTATAGTCATAGACGTAGACATTTCTTGGGCTTTTGTCATTTTTGTATGCGATTCGTTCCTTTTCTGTATGGTGGCCATTTTGAAAATAGCTGCGGGAGTTGACCTGTAACTAAACGCTCAAGTCACTGCACTGTTCTCAGGTACGCAACAGAGCGGATGGAAACGTCTTGAACCTCATGTAAAATGAAAGGGACATTTCCCCCCCTGAGGGTCACACACACACACACACACACACACACACACACACACACACACACACACACACACACACACACACACACACACACACACACACACACACACACACACACACACACACACACACACACACACACACACACACACACACACACGTGGTCGAAGTTCAGGTAATGTTGACTGAGGCGTGCCACCGGATGACTGCCACTGCTACTTTTGATTGGGATGCGCCAAGCCAAATACATATGCTTTGTCTGCCCCCACATTTGTGTGTGTGTGTGTGTGTGTGTGTGTGTGTGTGTGTGTGTGTGTGTGTGTGTGTGTGTGTGTGTGTGTGTGTGTGTGTGTGTGTGTGTCTGTGTGTGTGTGTGTGTGTGTGTGTGTGTGTGTGTGTGTGTGTGTGTGTGCATATGTGCATGCTTGTGAGTGTGAGAGAGTGTGTGTGTGTGTGTGTGTGTGTGTGTGTGTGTGTGTGTGTGTGTGTGTGTGTGTGTGTGTTTGTGTGTGTGTGTGTGTGTGTGTGTGTGTGTGTGTGTGTGTGTGTGTGTGTGTGTGTGTGTGTGTGTGTGTGTGTGCGTGCGTGTGTTTGTGTGTGTGTGCGCACGTGTGTGTACACATGTGTGTCTTTCTGTGTGTGCATGTGTGTGTCCCACCCTCTTCTTTCCCCGAGCAGGCCTTCTGCCCCGCTGGAGAGCATCATGTCAGGGGTGAGGTCATGTAGCCCTGTTGTTTGGGTGCCTGCTCCTTAACCCCCGCTTGCACTACTACACCGTGTTACTGATGCTCGCTCCTTTAACCCAGGGGTTCCCAAACTTTTTCCCCTGCGCACCCCCTTGTACATTTCAATGTGGTTCGCGCACCCCCTGAGCGAATACTTTGGTGTGCTGATGGCCGCGCAAGTATGGATTCACTGCTTATTAAGCACAGTCGTTTTTGGGGAATCCTGTTTTCCAATAGCATTGGAATTTAACTACACTTCAGATGGACCCTTCCAGCATACAATGCACCATACCATTAAAAACTACTTAATGTTCATTAATACTGGATAAAAACTACCATATCCGCCATTGCTCTATTCAGCTCGCGCACCCCCTTAAGGCAGACCGTGCACCCCCTTAAGGCAGACCGTGCACCCCCTTAAGGCAGACCGCGCACCCCCAAGGGTGCACGCACCCCACTTTGGGAAACCCTGCTTTAACCCCACCTGCATTGCTATAAAATGCTACTGATGGACGCTTCTTTACCCTCTCTGCATTGCTATACTTTGCTACTGACGCACATTTAAAAGAAGTAAAGGCCTGCCTTAAACAGTTATTCCCTTAGTCAATCATAGTATTTTAGATGTGTAACGTTCATGTGGCCTAACTGCTTTAGTAACACTTAGGTTTTTCTTTTACTTTCGAGTTTCGACATGTAAAAGTGTTTTATCTTTTACCTGACATGTTTCGACGGTCCAGCTTCCTAGTACTTTGTTTTCCTTCATTCCAATTATTCATTCAAATTACATTATAATATTAATGTTATATTATTGTTGTCATTTACATTACATTATATTATTATTGCTATCATAAAGTTCATTAAGTTTTTTCTGTCTTTTTTTGGTCTGGCGATACTATCTTCCTGCCATTTAGACCAAATGTCAAATTTTAACTATAATATCATTTCTTCGATTGTATTACAATGATGTATAAAGGGCTGGGTGTGATGTATCGGCATGTTAACATATGGGAACATGGAGGGGAGGGGAGGGGTGACATATTGAACGACTAAGAAGGTAAATCCTTGGAGTGAAAACATCAATATCCCTCTCGAATGACGGCAGGATGCCTTGTTTTAGGCTCACTGTTTTCCCTTTAAATCAATATCAATGGATTTGCTGAATTTTTTAGACTACCAAAACAGTCCCCATCACTTGTGCTTACGTAAGTGCGAGCGACAGATCTCTTCAAGCAATTACAGATTATTATTTGCCTTTTGTTCGTCCTGTTTTTGTTCACACCTATTGCTGGCCGCAGGGAAAGGAAAAGCATGTTCCTCACATTTGCTTGCAACTCACTCACAGGGATAAACACACATTTATTCATAAGGATCAAGTGGGATTTAATAGTGAGAGTGTGTGCGAGTGTCCGAGAGTGTGTGTGTGCGTGTGTGCGTATGCGTGCGAGTGCGTGTGTGTGGGTGCGTGTGTGTGTGGGTGCGTGTG
>NC_085874.1:23573236-23575736 GCF_034702125.1 Engraulis encrasicolus | reverse complement strand
ACCACAGCAGTCTCTCATAGACACACAGACAGACACAGACCCAGTCACCCATCCTGCCATGACACCCCCTGCTATTGTCACCTACCCAAGGAGAGCGCCTGCAAGATCTGACTCCCTGCCTTATCTGGGCTAACAGTCAGTCTGTAGCGGCCATTTTCTTTACCAGGCACAGGCAGTAACACACGCTGAGATTTCACCTTTAAAAAAAAGTCAGTGCATAAAAAAAAATGTGTCTGTCTATACACATGTAAGTTAATCTCACATTCAAAGAGATGAACTGTCAAATGCTATTTCGCAATCTTTCCCCCTGACTGTTACGTGTGTAAGCAGATCTAGTTTTAACAACCTATTTTAAATGACAAAAAACCTCTAAAGCTTCGTGCAACCTCACTTGACTCTGCAATCTATTTTTAACAGTGTAGCCCAGCAGTACGCGCCCGATTTTGGTCGGGCGTGCATGTTGCAAAAACCCCTTTTAGCACAACACCCACTGCGTCTGTCACACATCCCAGCCTAACACGGGCTACGCACTAGACATAGCTGCGTAGCACTAGATTCATTCCTTTGCAGCCTACACGGTCATTACGGGGAGTGCCGAGGCAGCCAAGTGTTCTGGCTATGCCTCTCCAATTTGGCTCAGAAATGCGAAACCCCCAAACCCCCTACCCACCAACCCCCCCACACCCCCCACCATCACCAACATCCCTCTTTTTTTTCGGGTGCCAAGCGCAGCTCTTTCATGTTCGTCAGGATGATTAAAATAAATCCTGAACTGCTTCCTCCACATTCCTGGTTTCAAAAAAAAAAAAAATCTTGTTAAACAAATAAATAAATAAGTGAAGTGAAATCTGCTCTCCAGTAGGTAAATACAGTAATCCTCTGCTGATGCACGGAAGTGCCTGAGTCCTTTATCCTGAAACATTTTTTGAAGGCAATCAGCAAAAAAAGATGCTCTTCAAATTTCAGCAGACACGCGAGCATCATCCTGTTTCCCTCCTGCTGCTTGTGCTACTCATCCTTGCTACTGTATGTTATGTTTTCATTGTATATAGGTGTTTGTAAATGCATGTATTTATTAATATACAAAGGCATGCCAATAATGCATGGTATCTACAACACTGTTCGGTTCTGCCTTTTAGGTAAG
Source organism: Engraulis encrasicolus (assembly GCF_034702125.1). NCBI lineage: Eukaryota > Metazoa > Chordata > Actinopteri > Clupeiformes > Engraulidae > Engraulis > Engraulis encrasicolus. Next base: position 23,574,592 of record NC_085874.1, on the reverse strand, counting down.
AATTCCAATACGACCTCATTTCAGCTGGTACACAAGAGCTTGGTCTCTCACTAGGTATGCTGCTCCTCTTCCTCTGTCTCTTCCTCCAGCCCCTGTGGCCAGGGTTGCCAGATGTGTCTGACCAAATCCCGCCCAAAAGGTTCTCAAAAAATGCCAAAATGTGCTAAATTCCGCCCAAATTCAACAAATTACATTGACTTCTACAGTATGTGCCCAAAACGTCTGAAAAATGTTCCCCCGTTTTTACCCGCAGACGCTCATCCCAAGTAGCCCAATTGGACGGGCACCCGCCCAATCTGGCAACACTGCCTGTGGCCCGGAGTAGGGCAGATGAGGGGAGAATAGAGGAGGTGAGGGGAGATGGGTAAATGCATGGTATCTACAACATTGTTCAGTTCTGCCTTTTAGGTAAATATTCAGCTGGCACACAAGATCTTGGTCTCTCACTATGCATGCTTTGCCTCCTCTTCCACAGTACCTCTTCCTCCAGTCCCTGTGGCCCGGAGTAGAGCAGATGAGAGGAGAAGAGAGCAGAGGAAAGGAGATGGGAAGGAGAGGGTAAAGGAGAGGAGAGATGAGGCGAGGAGAGGATAGACGAGGCGAGGTGAGGAGGGAAGAGGAGAGGGGAGGAGAGGAAAGACGAGACAAGGCAAGGAGGGAAGAGGAGAGAAATGGGGGGGGCAGAGGAGAGGAGAGGAGAGGAGAGGAGAGGAGGAGAGGGGAGGAGAGGAGAGGAGAGGAGAGGAGAGGAGAGGAGGAGAGGGGAGGAGAGAAAAGAGAGGCGAGACAGGAGGCTCATTCCAGCTGGGTCTGCTTCTGCTTCTGCCTCTGCTTTGCTTTGCTCTGCTCTACTCTGCTGCTGGCTAGCTCCACTCCTCTCTCCCTGTGTTCTCCTTAGCGGAGGGGGGTGGGGGGGGTGGGGGCGACGACTGATCAATGGCTCTTTGAATAATCTATGATCTCCAGAATGCTCACTGCTTCGCATTGATTGCTGCCATCGATCCCCCCTTCACCGCCCTCTTTGTTCGCTCTTTTTCAGCAGACAACAGCCTTATTTCCACCCTATCTCTTGTTTAGGGGAAGGAAGGAGGGAGGGGAGGGGAGGAAGGGAGGAGAAGAAGGGAGGAGAGGAGATTAAAAAACAGGGGTTGGTGTGCAGTGCAGTACGACTGGGGCAGCGCGCACACAAGCAATTAGAGGCATCTTCACAAACAACATGGTCACACGAAACACTGCACAGTGAAATGTGTTAAGGAGTTCATTCAGCACCTAGAGAGTCAATTCAACATCTTCAACAGTGTTGTGTGTGGGCCCAGAGTACTCTGTAAATGTGGAATTAGCGCTGCATATATTACT
>NC_085874.1:23563236-23568236 GCF_034702125.1 Engraulis encrasicolus | reverse complement strand
CAAACAAACAAACAAACAAACAAACAAAAAACAAACGGACAAACAACAATCAAACAGAGACAGATGAAGGTAGGCTGCAACTCATCAAAATCAGTAAGTCCTCGGTTTCATAGGACAACCCAATTAAAGAATGACACATGAAGTCAGACAAATATCTGCCTTACAGTATGACAACAGATCTTAAAAATTATATATATTCAGAGCTGAGGCAAGCTGCTTGTTGTTGTTGTTGCTATTGTTTGTGTGTGTGTGTGTGCGTGTGTGTGTGTGTGTGTGTGTGTGTGTGTGTGTGTGTGTGTGTGTGTGTGTGTGTGCGTGCGTGCGTGTGTGTGCGTGTGTGTGTGTGTGTGTGTGTGTGTGTGTGTGTGTGTGTGTGTTATATCCTAGCGTGCTCCAAAGCAGAGACCCAGAGGCAGCTCTTGAAAAAACTGTAGATGGATAGAAAGGGACAGAGAGGAAGTGAAAGAGAGACGTGCAAACAGGACATTTCAAGACAGAATGGAAATGAAAGAGAGGTTGAGAGAGATGGAGTGTAGGGTGGAGAGAGAGAGAGAGAGAGAGAGAGAGAGAGAGAGAGAGAGAGAGAGAGAGAGAGAGAGAGAGAGAGAGAGAGAGAGAGAGAGAGAGAGAGAGAGAGAGAGATGCACAGGGTGAGATAGACACCTTCTGTACATGTGGCTGATTATCAAGCCATCAGGCACCTTCTAAAAAAAAGCACGAAAAAAAAAAACTATTTTATTCCCTCCCTGCTAGTCACACAACACTGCAACATTAACATCCCATACTGGCACATGGAGAGAGAGACGATAAGATGGGTGGAAGTGAGGAGGAGAGAGAGGAGGGGGAGTCGGGGATGTAGTAAAATGAGGAGGGGGGATGCAGAAAGAGGCAATACGATGGGAGGAATAGGAGAGGAGAGGAGAGGAGAAGAGGAGAGGAGGGGAGGCTAAAATCATGTCCAACAACTTAATGAAAATGAATTCTTTTGCCAAGCACTGCCGAGCAACCGCAATGCATGAATGATAGGGTGTAGAGAGAGAGAGAGAGAGAGAGAGAGAGAGAGAGAGAGAGAGAGAGAGAGAGAGAGAGAGAGAGACAGACAGACAGACAGACAGACAGACAGACAGACAGACAGACAGACCAGTAGACAGATAGACTGGTAGACAGACACATAAAGAATGAGAGAGAAAGAGAGTAAATATATGTCTTAGTCATTGTCAGCCTGCCTGTATGTGTGTGTGCATATGTGTGTACATAGGCACGTATGTGCACTTGTCTGGGGATGTTAATGGCTGCTCCCGCTGGGCCAGTGTCGGGCCAGCGTTGGGCCAGGGCCGAGACTGGGGCCGGGGCCGAGCCGGGGGGTGTGTGAGTGTGAGTAGCTGTCATCTCCTGCCGTAGTGGCTCTGTGCTGTGTGGATGAGATGGCGCATTGATAAGGTGCTGAGAGGCCCATCAGCAGAGAGCGTAACACAGAGATGTAGACACACGCTGACACACGCAGGCACGCACACACACATGCATGTATTTCATCTCTAAAAACTATACGACTAGCAATGACAGCTAGTAGTTCACATCCAGTTCACCTCTAGTATATCGCTCATAATTCAGCACTCTCTCGAAACCATACTTGCTAGCTACATTAGCTACTTTGCTGTTTGTAATGCAATTTCCCATTAGCAAGTATGGAAGTTGCTAACTGGCTAGCAACTATGCTTTCGAGAAATGTAACCCAGGTCTGCAAAGTCTTCAAAAATAGCACACCGAAGGCAAAAGAGGAGTGCTTTTGAATAAAGAGGGGAAAAAAGGAAGGTTGTCATCAAACAGTAGTAGGCTAGTTACTGTAATACACCGCACTCTACCGTGTGGTGTGTCTCCAGTTGAATAAACTCAGCAAGTGAAAAGGTGGATCGCACTCAGGTTCTTCTTTTTTTCTTTTTTTATTTTATATTTACACTGACGGAGGCAACAGCGGAAACATTTGTCTGTCTGTTTTTCTGCTGCAATGTAAAAAATAAAAAATAAAAAAGAAGAAAAGAAGAACCTGAGCGCGATCCACCTCTTCACTTGCTGTCACCAAACAGGAGACATAGCCGTCACAGACAAGGAGCCTTATCATTGATTGTGGCTGGTTGGCTTGCAACGTACACCTACCTCTTAAAAGGTTCAGCTTTCCGCGGTTTTCCATCCCAAAAAAAAGCCACCGACCGGAATCGCAATGGCATTTCAATGTAACTCTATCATTGCTATGACACATAGGCGTATACCTGGTGCTCTATAATTTTGATTGCTCGGCTTGGGATCTTTCACAACAGAAATAATAGACTTGTCTTTAAAACCACGCCATTTAATACCATCAGCTGCCCTTTGCTTATTCTTTTTGACAGTAGACATCATATCCTGCTTTTTTATCGATAAAATTCTAAACTGAGTATATGCTTTAGTATCCGCTATGGTTTTGGTGCTGTGGTGAATAGTGATGACACACAAAACCCACACACACAACCCACAAGATGACGTGATTCAGAAAACAGAAAGACAGCCAAACACATGCTCACACACACACGCACACCGGATAACAAGGGTATACTATTGGAGGTCGGTGGGTAGGTTGATGGATGGATGGATGGATAAATGGATGGATGGATGGATGGATGGATGGATGGATGGAGAAGAGGGACTGGAGAGACGTCCTCCGCCTGCCAGAAATTGGTCCTCAGACGCTGAGCACGCCGGATGATTTGGCTCGGTAATGCGAGCGCTGGTAATGAGGGTAGTATGGGTGGGAGGGTGATGAGAGGACGAGGCGATACGATGAGATATGAGAGATGCTGAATGATTACTGTATGCTGGTCGAGGAAGGAAAGGGGGAGAAACTTGTTCAACACCGCAAGCACACTCGCTTTTTTGGCTCTGTGAATGACATGCGAGTGTGGGTGAGTGGGTGAGTGTACGTGTGTGTGTGTGCGTTTGAGTGTTTGTGTGTGTGTGTGTGTGTGTGTGTGTGTGTGTGTGTGTGTGTGTGTGTGTGTGTGTGTGCGTGTGCACGTGTGTATGTGTGTGCACGTGTGTATGTGTGTGTGTGTGCGTGTGTGTGTGCTTGCGTGTGTGTGCGTGCGTGTGTGCTTGCGTGTGGGTGTGTGCGTGTGCGTGTGTGTGTGTGCTGCAGTGTGCTCACGGCGACTCTGCTGAGGGACTGTAATGGCTGTGTACCATCGATTAAGCATCCTCAGGGTAGCATGAGTCAGACACACGAGCTGATTCATGCGCTACGATTTCGAAGCTCAGATCACAAGCATCCTCCACCTTCCGCAATGCCTTCCCCCCATAACCACGCACGCACACACACACACACGCACGCACGCACGCACGCAACCACACACAACCACACACAACCACATATGTGTACATACTTAGAAGAGCTAATATGATTACATGCATAAATGGTTTGGCAGCAACACACTGTGAAGTACGCCTATGCAGTAGAGTGGTAATTCGGTATGTCTTGGTGGAGAAGAGAAGAGAAGACGAGAGGAGAGAAGAGAAGAGAAGAGAAGAGAAGAGAAGAGAAGAGAAGAGGGGAGAAGAGAAGAGAAGAGAAGAGAAGAGAAGAGAAGAGAAGAGAAGAGAAGAGAAGAGAAGAGAAGAGAAGAGAAGAGAAGAGAAGAGAAGAGAAGAGAAGAGCAGCCAGTGAAAGATCTCTCTAACTTGAAAGTTTAAAAATATAACCACTGCAGGGTGTGCAAGTCTCATCAAGACATCATCACAGGTCTTGTGAGAGGTGTGAAAATGGGTGTTACAGTAAAATGAGCTTCACCTTCTGGTCTTTGTTTGTTTCTGTCCTTTTTCTGTCTTTTCTTTATAGATGGGTTCTACATTTTTGCTTTAACCTGTCTGCATTTAACTAACTGTGCACAACTAAACCACTGATTGTTGGAAACCGCTGTCGGTCAAAAAATTTGCTCACATGGTTGGCTGCAAGTGTCTTGCCCCTTCTCACAACACCATGTTTACAAACAAAAGAATCCATCTATAAGACTGACATGTAAAAATACTACTACTGCCTAATACTACCGTCTACTTCCAACTAAAAAACAATATCAAGCTATTTGGGGGAAAAATGGTGTATGGACAGACTTGTAGATAATTGATAATAACAATAAGCTGTACTTCATTTGGTATCTATCTATCATACATCTATCGTTTTCACATGTGAGTAGGTAAGCATTTGTACGGAGGACCAGAGCAAAGCTCTAATCAGGGAGGAATTGTTCTAATGAGTAAACATCGTTTTATGGATGATTATGATGTGCTGAACCGTAGTCTCTTCAGAGACAGTCATGATTATATGACACCGCTATGACTGGGATAATTAATTGGCCTCAACTCGAGCAACTAAAGAAACTGACTGATTGTCTGGGAGTCTGGAAGAAGAAGAGAGCTAATGCCACGCATGTCCCTTGGTGCCTTCATGCACGCTGCATAAATGTGTAGGAAGAGAAGAGAAGAGAAGAGAAGAGAAGAGAAGAGAAGAGAAGAGAAGAGAAGAGAAGAGAAGAGAAGAGAAGAGAAGAGAAGAGAAGAGAAGAGAAGAGAAGAGAAGAAAAGAGAAGAGAAGAGAAGAGAAGAAAAGAGAAGAGAAGAGAAGAGAAGAGAAGAGAAGAGAAGAGAAGAGAAGAGCAGAGAAGAGAAGAGAAGAGAAGAGAAGAGAAATGAGTAAAACAGCTTTAAATAAGAGAGGTGTAGGAATGAGCTGAAAGAAGAGGAGGAATTATAGAAGTTGTGAGGTGCGGAGGAAGGGAGGAAGAGAGAAGAAAGACCAGAGAATGTTGAAGCTTGTTAAAAGAAAAGAGTGAGGCAGGTAAAACAGACTTGTGGGTGGAGTGAGAGGAGGTGAGAGAATAGACAGAGCCCATGTAAAAGGAGAGAGAGAGAGAGATGAAGAGAGAGAGAGAGAGAGAGACAGAGAGAGATGGAGGGTGAGGGAGAGAAAGAGAAAG
>NC_085874.1:23545736-23555736 GCF_034702125.1 Engraulis encrasicolus | reverse complement strand
GGTCACACTCAATCGCTCTCTCCTCTCTACCGCTCCACCTCAAACTCACTCTCCTCTCCTCTCCTCTCACTCCCACGTTCTCCAGCGGGCACTGGCGGTTGGAGCGGAGCGGAGCAGAGCAGTGAGCTCTGGGCAAGGTGATGAAATCCGTGGAGGACAAGGCACAAGAAAGAGAGAGGGATGGAGAGAGGAAACGAGACAGAGGAAGAGAGTGAGAGAGACAGACAGACAGAGAGAAAGGTGGAGAGAAAGAGAGAAAGAGAGAGAGAGATTTAACGAGCGCGAAAGTATACACCAGAGGCGATCTATGACCCCATGATAGGGAAGCTCATTTGCCCAGCACAGAGAGCGAGTAAGGGGGAAAAAAGTTGGAGCAAGAACCGACCCAGAAAGCAAGGCAAAAATGAAGGGTTTTTTTGTTTGTTTTTCCAAAGAAATCCAACCTCCGGAAAAGATATGAATGAAGTAATAAGAAAGCTACGAAACGCAGCTGCCCAAAAAGAAGCAATCCAGTCAATCCAGTCTGGTCCTGTCTAGTCCGATGCGGGGGCTGACGACAATTTTCAAACGTTTTCTTTTTTTGTGTGTGTCTGTGCTCTGAAAAAGATGCTCTGTCTGTGTGAGCAGAGAAACACAATTAGAAGTGGAGAATGCTGGAGAAGAAGGAAAAAGAACCAACTAGAAGGGATTTCCCAGATGATCTTTTTTTTTTTCAAAGGAGGAGGAGGAGTGGCAAGGGTGTCGAAGAGAAGTGAGCGCACGAAAAGGTACAGGTCCCAGGTCTCCAAGCCTTCTCTCCTTGTTGTCGAGAGCCGATGTCGTTCCTAAGCTTGGGGATACAGCAGCTTCCCCGTTGCCCCGTTACTCTGCTCCAGTCGGTGCTTTTTTTTCCCGCTCACTTACGGCGTCTTTCCTTTCCTTGCTTTGCCTCCGCGAGTTCAGATGCGCTATTGAGATGCACAGCAGCAGCGCAATCCCATTCGAGCAGCACACACGCACATACACACACATGCAGTGCAGACGAGGCAGGAGCGCGCGCTCTCACTCTGGCTCTCTGGCACTGTGTGTGAGTGTGAGAAAGAGAGAGCGAGGGAGGGAGAGAGGAAGGGAAGGAGGGAGGGAGGGAGGGAGAGAGTGCATACACAGACACTCATACACACAAATACACACACACAGCTGAGCCACCAGCCCCTCCCCTTTCTTTCCTTCCCTGCTTGCTGCTCTGCCGACGAGCATCCAGCAGTGAATCCTTGGTCTCAGTAGTCTCAGGCTCAGGCTCTCTCTCTCTCTCTCTCTCTCTCTCTCTCTCTCTCTCTCTCTCTCTCTCTCTCTCTCTCTCTCTCTCTCTCTCTTTCTATTCTATATCTCTTTTCTCTCTCTTCTCAAGGATCTAACAAATGTCTATCCTTGTGCAGCACACATACATAGGCTGCCTGCACAACAGGCGCATCGCAGTGCTCCACGGCAAATAGATGAGGAGGGAACAAGATCACTGACTTGCAGCTGGAGACACGAAGAGAACGAGAAAGAAAGAAGAAGAAAAAAAGAATGAGAGACAGGGAGATGACGAGAGAGGGGGAGAGAGAGAGAGATAGAGATGGAGATGGTGATGGTGATGGAGATGAGAACAATGAGAACAATTTTCTGGAGAGCATACAGCAAGTGGAAGGAACTGGAGTAGTGTGAGGCGGGGAAAAGCAGAGAAGATGAGAGAGAGGGGGATGTAAGGCAAGGAGAGAGAGAGAGAGAGAGAGAGAGAGAGAGAGAGAGAGAGAGAGAGAGAGAGAGAGAGAGAGAGAGAGAGAGAGAGAGAGAGAGAGAGAGAGAAAGAGTGATGGAAGCTCACAGGTGAAACCGATATGAGGTGAGGTGGGACAGACGGGGGTGGAGGAGGAAAAGGAGAGGGGGAGGGGAGAAGGGGAGGGGGAAGAGGAAGAGGAGGAGGAAGAGGGGAGAGGGGGGATGAGAAGTGGGCCAGCCTATGCAAATAGTAGTGGAGCACCGAGCAAATCAGGGAGGCCGACTGCTACTGCAGAGGAGTGAACAGAAGAGGAGAGGAGAGGAGAGGAGAGGAGAGGAGAGGAGAGGAGAGGAGAGGAGAGGAGAGGAGAGGAAAGGAACTGAGAGGAACGGAGATGGGAGCAGAGGAGAGTAGAGAAGAGGAGAGAAGAGGAGAGGAGAGGAGAGGAGAGGAGAGGAGAGGAGAGGAGAGGAGAGGAGAGGAGAGGAGAGGAGAGGAGAGGAATGGAGAGGAATGGAGAGGAACTGAGAATGGAGCAGAGGAGAGTAGAGAAGAGGAGAGGAGAAGATGAGAGGACAAGATGAGAGGAGAGGAGAGGAATGGAGAGGAGAGGAGAGGAGAGGAGAGGAGAGGAGAGGATGAGAGGAGAGGAGAGGAGAGGAGAGGAGAGGAGAGGAGAGGATGAGAGGAGAAGAGAAGAGCGGATAGGAGAGGAGAGGAGAGGAGAGGAGAGGAGATGAGAGGAGAGATGAAGAGAGAGGAACAGAGATGGGAGCAAAGAAGAGTAGAGAAGAGGAGAGGAGAAGATGAGAGGAGAGGAGAGGAATGGAGAGAAGAGGAGTGGAGAGGAGAGGAGAGGAGAGGAACTAAGAGGAGAGGAGAGGAGAGGAGAGGAGAGGAGAGGAGAGGAGAGGAGAGGAGAGGAGAGGGAAATGAGAGGGGGGGGAGAAAACAGAGGTTTTGGTGGGCATGTGAAAATGAGGACAATGAATTATGTAGAGATCAATTGAAAGACTACAGGAAGAGAAGCAACATTACGGACAGGAAACAACCGGGAAAAAAAAAAAACTAACAGCATGCAATATAACCGACAAGGGACAACAAGAGAAACAAATAAAACCTGAGAAATCATAAAGAACTATATGAAAATAAAAGAATGGCATGAGGAAAAGGAGATATGTTGCAAAGAACAGAACAGAAGAAGTGAAGAAAAAAGAGAAAGCAAGGCATGAAGATGCCTGTGAGATATCAATGGCATCCCGATTCCTTTGGGGCGGCTGGGGCAATGGGGAAACTGGAGAGTGAAGGAGAAAAAGAGAAGAGAAGAGAAGAGAAGAGACGAGACGAGACGAGACGAGACGAGACGAGACGAGACGAAGAGAAGAGAAGAGAAGAGAAGAGAAGAGAAGAGAAGAGAAGAGAAGAGAAGAGAAGAGAAGAGAAGAGAAGAGAAGAGAAGAGGAGAGGAGAGGAGAGGAGAGAAGAGAAGAGAGGGAGGGAAGCAAAATGAGTGAGTGAAGCAGATGAGAGGGAAGTAGAGAAATATGGACAGAGAGGAGAGAGCAGAGAAGGACAGAGGAGAGAGGACGGAGAGCGAGATCATAGTAGAGGAGAAAAATTAAAGCTGAGCTGTGCTGAGCCGAGCCGAGCTCTGGTGAGTTGATGTGAGTTGAGGGTGATGCTGGATGACCCAGTCCCCGCCTCCCCTTAGTGTCTGGCTGGCATGGGCTGGACTGGGATGAACAAATTGCCCGGGTATTTTCTCAGCCCTTCACAAGAACATGCACTGTACAGACTGCTAATTGGCTCTGTCGACATTCTACATAGTGAAGATGACCCAATGGGCCACCGCTTCTAAATTGTGGGCAGATCCCCCTAACAGCAACAGGCAAAGTCATTTAGAACAATTCATTTCACTCGGTGGACATCTTGGCTATGCCTGGGTAAATGACAACGCAGCTCAGCAAGCAATTGGCTCTTGTTGCCAGCCAGGTGGGATATGTGCAAGCATGCGCATTTTAGCGTAACGAACTGCCCCCGTTCATTCCTATGGACGCTTTCTGAATTTTTCCGTCTCCTTAAACTGTATACAGACAGTCTCTGCAACAGGGCCCTGAGGAGCAGCGCGGTCCACTGGGGAAAAGGCCTGTATGCCAGATGATCGCTCCAGCCCTCAGCGTACTCTGGCCTCTCAAAGCCCACCGCAGCAGAGCTGGGAATCCATAAATCATACCGAAATCTCAAAGCACGCCGGCAATTTCACACAGAAACTTTCCTCACTACTACTGCACTGTACCCTCCCAATCCCAGCACACCAGAGACAGGGAGTGCAGAGGAGAGTAGAGGGATGAGACCTTTACTCATGTCTGCACTGCCTTAGCCACAATTACCCAAATGCACTTGTACACTCCAGGAGAGCCGAAAAGGGGCAAGAGGGTTTTATGTAGATGAATAAAAAAATAAAAAAACACCATGTACCAAAGGTCTAGTTCATTTTTTTGCCAGTTATTTGGATGAACCTACTGGGACTTGACATGCTCTTTTAACATCTAAAAAAATCCAGGATAAAGAGAACTGGAAGAACTATATCAAGTCGGCAACCCTGTATTGTAATAACTTTGCAATGCCTCTGGTAACTATGTGTTCCTCCGTTTATCTGTGAGTTTGTTTATTACGTCCTATTTTATGAGTCACTTTGGATAACAGTGTCTGATAAGGGGAGTGATGTCATGCAATATAATACAGTTTGCAATGTTTTCCAAAAAGCCATAAAACAGAATGATTGTCCCTGCTGTGCGATGCAGCATGTTACAGTAAATGGAGCCTCCATCCAATGAAACACGGGATTGCAGTGTATGACTAATCTATTTCCTGTTTTCAGGAATCACCACAGATACGTACGTCTCAAGAAGATGAGATGTTCATCCTCTCGCCATCTTTTTCCTCCTTTTTTTCCTCTTCGATAACACACAGACATGGACACAAGCGCACGCATGCACGCATGCACGCACGCACGCACGCACGCACGCACGCACGCACGCACACATCCGTTAACACACAAACTCACACACTCACACACACACACATCCTCCCGAAACAGCTCTTCACATTCAAGTCCAGTAAAAGCCTCACTTCATTTCATACCTCACTGAAGAAAAAAAGGAAAAATAAATGACAGCTACTTTTCATTAAATGCAATTACACCCGATAATGCTGCATAAATCCACAATTAACTTGACATCATTCAGATGAAAAGTCGTGGCGAGAGAGGGTGTACTATACTGTACTGGCTGAGCTTTTTAAAAGGCCACTTAGCCATCCCTCCTCGTCCTCCTCCTCCTCCTCCTCCTTCTCATCCCCGTCATCCATCTCCTCCACCTTCCCCTTATCCTCCTCCTCTTCCTCATTTTCATCCACCTCCTCCTCCGCCTTCTCGTCCTCCTCCTCCTTCTTCCCCACCTCCTCCTCCTCCTCCTCTCTCACCTCTTACTCATCTTCATCCTCCTCCCCCTCTTCCTCCCTCTCCCTCTTCCTCCTCCTCTTCCTCCCTCTCTCTCTCTCCACCCCGCTACTCCAGCTGGGACAGTAATAATTCACCTCTACCCCACTCAAGCCGACTACATCCAACCCAGCTCCCCTTCTCTCCTTCTCCTCTCCACACCACACCACACCACACCCCATCCCACCTCACCTCACCACATCCAACCCAGTTTCTCTGTTAAGTACCCCAACCAGCCAATTTTATTTATGTTTATTTTTTCCCTTTTTCAGAGTCAGAATGCTACAGACATGGGCATAATTTTAGGTGGGGATGGTGGGGACATGTTTATACCACTTTTGAGGTAAACCTAGCTTGTCCCCACCACTTTTTCACAAATATAATGCAAAAATAGTATATCCGGAGAATTTCCTATATTAATGTCCCCACAAATTCCCAAGCCAAAGCTACACCTCTGGCTACAGGTAAAACCTTAGTTGTTACGAGATTGGGATTGGCTTTAGGTAGAATGAAGGTGAAACGTCTCTGTACTTCAACCACTCGACCACCCTTGTTTTCACAAACATACCCACATCCCCTTCCTCCCACCCCTAATTCCCAAACGCGTATCGTCATCACCTAACCAGCTTCAAGATGCAGGCACATATACTCACGAGGCCTACGCTACAGTGGGGGTTAGGGATTATATCAGTTTAACACATGTCGGCTCTAAGCCCACTCCATGTACTGTAATAGCAACACCATGTCCTGCCGTATAGCATTTGCACAATCGAAGCTAAGTACTAAACGATGCAGTGACTGGCCGGAGGTATAGATCCTCGATGGTGCTGTTGTGTTGACGCTTGAAAAGGACTTCTGATTGCTGCCACGTCAAATTATCTGAGCGAGCTTTAGGCGACTGAAGCCGTTAACGAGACGTAGAGGAAATCAATTAGAGCCGAAGGAGGAGGAGGCGTGAGCTAGCTCCCTTTAAGGTCCTCTCTTCCATTTCCCCGTTTTTCATCAGATTTAAATATATAGCCAAGAACTACTAAAGGTCCTGGAAATGTGATGATTACTGTTGATGGAAAATGACATTACCATAATGACGGTCTGGATTAACACATCACATTTATTTTTTTGTTTTAATCCTCAAGTCTCTACAACAATTAGTCCAAGTCTGCCTATATTTCTATATTTCACTCTCATCAGACTAGCATACATACTGTACTCTGTCCCTCCAGAATAACTTACATATTCACAACATCCTGAAGATAGTAATGGGACTTTTTGTGCCTCTTCTCCGTTTGTTTCCGTAATCATTTGCTACTTCCATTCTTTCGCTCTGAGAGCAGGGGCATAAAAAAGAGGAGGGAAATGACCTTAACCAGCGATTATACGAGGCTGCTTTTGAGAGCGAGAGAGCCCAGCAGTCTGGCTGGCTCTCTCTGCTTGGTTCTGTTTATTATCGGCGGCGGTGGCGATGGCTGCATTGTGGCTGTGTGGAGCTGAGTGGTGCTGCAGGACTGGTTAAAATGCAATAAGTGGAAATCAATGTGCGGGAAAGCCGGCTGGATAATGGCAGTGGTAAATGAGTCTGGCTGTTCAATTTTACACCTGAGCGCAGGGAGGCTCTCTGTCTCTGCCTCCCTTGTTCGATGCGTTATTTGCATACCTGTGTGCACAGGGCTGGACTGAGGGAGAAATAGGGCCCGGGCACTTTTGGCTTAAAGGGGCACCTCATAATTAGCGGCGCAGAACTGACACACCAGGGTGGGCCCCGCACCCTCGTGGGCCCCCATTTTCAGAAATGCTTAAAAAAAACTTTTCAAAAAACATTTCTGAAAATAGGGGCCCACAAGGGTGCAGGGCCCACCGGGAAATGCCCTGGTATGCCAGATGGCCAGTCCAGCCCTGTCTGTGCACTTTACAGCGTTCCCTGCCAGAAAATTGTAGGATCATACTCTCACACTAAAAACACCAGAGAAGAGAATGTTAAGAGTGGCGTGGCATTTGTGCTAAAGCATTACTACATACAGTATTTGCATGTAGTCTCATTGTGTTCTCTGCTCACAGCACTTCCCGTTGCACGGTGTGAAATATGATTGTTGTGTTGCAGCGGCGGCCCCACAGAGAGAGCAAGAACAAGTTTGTAGCGCTTTTGATGCATTATCGCTTTCTGTGCTTTCCTGAATGCATTTACTGTTTGGAGTCCAAATATAAAACTGTGTGGTCCTTTCCTCCATGCGCGCACACACAGACACAGACACACACACACACACACACACACACACACACACACACACACACACACACACACACACACACACACACACACACACACACACACACACACACACACACACACACACACACACACACACCTCATATATCTCGCACACAAGTATCTGCCCTCACAAGCATATACCTTGTGGCATGAAATAACAGCGTCTGGATGTGTTGCTTTCCTGTTATCTCAGCTACGGGGAAGTGCTGACGGTGGCTCGATAACAGTGGCATATCCGTCCCTTACCTGCATGGCACAATTACAAACAAGCCACCACATAGGACACCGGCGGCAGGCAGGGCCGCCAGCAGCTTTTGCTGGGCCAAGGACAAAGTAATCTGAAAGGGCCCCCATCCAATACATAAAATGCAATGAAAACCTAATTTTGGTCGCCCTGTCTCCCTGGGCCCGGGACATCTCACCCCTTTGTCCCCTTCGTTGGCTTCCCTGCCGGCAGACATGGCTCGGCTGAAATAAGCACTTTGCCTCACCGCGCACACACTCACGTAACGCACACATGCACTTACACATACACATGCGCGTACACATACACATGCGCAATTGTGCATACACATACACATACACACGCACACATGCACGCACACACGCACACACACACACACACACACACACACACACACACACACACACACACACACACACACACACACACACACACTCAGCTCGTACCTCTGACCTGATACTAGATAGCTGTAACAAGGCAGGGAATTGCAACGTGTGCAACTGTGAATATACGGAATCAAGTGAAGCTGAGCCTATGTCTTAACTGCAAGGACGCGCAGGCACGTGTGTGTGTGTGTGTGTGTGTGTGTGTGTGTGTGTGTGTGTGTGTGTGTGTGTGTGTGTGTGTGTGTGTGTGTGTGTGTGTGTGTGTGTGTGTCTGTAAGGGGGGGAGGGATTCTTGGCCTGAGCAATCATTGGAGTGCTTGCCCCATCCCAGTTGAGCACCCTCATGTACGATATCAAGGTTAATGTTCTTATCATCATTGCCATACATATCTCCTACCACATGACTCAACATGCATTTGCATACAATTTAAATACCCACGCCGCACGCGCAATGACACACAGCTGACATCCCAGTGTGTACAGAGGTTCCTATCTCCAATCAGGTAAGCTGATAGGGGGTGGGGTGGGGTGGTTAGTGTGGTGGTGGAGTCCTGGGAGGGGGTGGGATGGGGTGGTGGGGTGGTGTCAGATTTTGATTCTCATTTCATTGCATGTATTGGGTGAGGAGCGGGTGGGGTGGGCTCTCAGATGACTTTGTCCCAGGGCCCGACCAAAGCAGTCAGCGACCCTGCACACACACACACACACACACACACACGCACACACACACACACACACACACACACACACACACACACACACACACACACACACACACACACACACACACACACACACACACACACACACCTCGATCATGTGCTTGAGGAGGCGGCCAAATGTGGTGTGAGCACAAGAGACCAATCACTAATCACTGTTGCACCTCAAGGGAATGGCAGGCAGGGAGGGAGGGAGGGAGGGAGGGAGGAGAGGGGGAAGAGAGGAAATAGATAAATAATGTAATGTTTTTATTTTTCTTTCTTTGTATATTTTTTTATTCACCCTCATCAGAGAGCCATCAGGCATTTGATGGCAGAGCTGCATCTGCAAACACTACTTGAAGGGTCCTTTATAGTCAGCTTAAAGGCTGAAGAGGAAAGAGAATCATTTGATAGCTGATCCAACCCCTCTCTGAGTGGCACACACACACACACACACACTGGCACGCACGCACACACACACACACACACACACACACACACACACACACACACACACACACACACACACACACACACACACACACACACACACACAGACACACACAGACAAACACACGCAAACACACACACGCACACGCACGCACGCACGCACGCACGCACGCACGCACGCACACACACACACACACACACACACACACACACACACGACACACATCAACCTTCAAATCCTGCTCTCTAAGAGTGATGTTGTTTTTCATCTCCCCGCTGCACGCTTGACTCTCTGTGTAGTGTTAATCCTACCCGGCTGTGCTCTCAAACCCCCCGGAGCAGTCACATGTTTTTATTTCAATAATTTATTTTTTATTTCATCTCATGAAATAAATAAATAAATAAATAAATAAATAAATAAATACATCACTCCATCTGTGTCAAGTACGACAGTAAAAAGACATATTGTTGATGTCGCTGAGTTACTTACTGTGTGAGCTACTGACGATATGACTCAATCTGACTGTATAAGCCTGAGTATTGGCAGAGGGTGCTCTTCAGTTCTTGATATACTTGTTGTAAATTGCAGTAAGACGAGGCACAAAAGCACACCTAAAAAGTATTATTGATTATCAGGCCTTCTCAAGGGGTGTGAAAACATGGATATTAACCTTGCCAACACTAATCATATGGTTTTTAATTCAACATATGTA
>NC_085874.1:23530736-23535736 GCF_034702125.1 Engraulis encrasicolus | reverse complement strand
ATGTCCCGACTGCTTCGCTCGCTTGCTCTTTCAGTGCTAAGTGCAGTCGGTGGTCCCTAGTGGCGTTCACCGAGCGAAGACGAGCGCTCGCAGCAAGCCAGAAAACGCGGGCCAGGAAACATCTGCGCCGAGGACCGTGTTTCAAATTTCATGAGATGACGACAGAGATGGGCTTTTAGCGAGCCCTCGCAACACCGCGCCACCCCCTCACTGCAGCAAACTTTTGGGGTGATGATGGGGTCTGTTCTTAACCCTATCCAGACTGGGGGGGGGGCTAAAAGTGCCCGCACCAACTTTGATGTCGCATAATTCCTTAACGACTTGAGCTATGACTACGAAACTTTGTGAATTTTCCTAACATTTAGTTGGCTACAGTTAAGCACTGAGAGATTAGGTTTATCATTTTTGCCGTTGCCATGGCAACGGTTTTCTGACAGGTATGTCTGACCAAAAATCACTTTACCATATCTATGACGCCATATATTTTCATATTTGTTTGTTATTTCCATTAGCATCAGACAACTTTGTGAGCATTTAAGTGGTTTGAAGCATGAAATCATTAAAATTTAACCTTAATTTGTTGGAAAATCCATTAAGGTGAGATTTTGGGCATAATAAGATAATGATGTCATAACGACGTCATAATACCAGATAATTACACAAAAATTATGTCATTCATAGATGTCCATATGTAGATCATCTCCCCCAAGTTTCGTAGTCATACTGTATTCCGTTCATGAGTTATGAGGGGGGGGGGGGTCAAAAGAGCCTCCCCCCCCAGGCCTAGGAATGCCAAAAAAGCCCAGTCTGAATAGGGTTAAAGTATAAAGCCCATTCACTTTGCTAAAGTCCTATCGAACTCGTTTGCTAAAGTCCTATCGAACTCGAGGGCGCGAGACTATTCACGCATGACGAATAAAAGCATTGGCCTCGAATCGATCGATAAAGCTTTTACTGTGACACAATTGCCAGACTAATTGGCAACACTGAATGACAAACTGAGTGACAACGCTGTCTTAGAGTATCGGTAATTACAATATGGTAATTTATGATAATCAATTATCGAACTGTTAATAACAGAACTCTACAGCATTTACAATAGGATATGCACTACTCTAATGTAATGTTAATTGAAATATTTTAACAACCAGGCCTGTATTGGTAATCCGGCATGCGGGTCATATCCCGGTGGACCGACAGTCCTCAGGAGATGATGCTGCTGTGGGAATTTCAATTTAAGTGTGCAGCGTAAACATGCCCGGGCCTCTTTTCTGGGTCCACTCCAGCCTTGATAATAACTGATTAGGCAAACTATACGTTTACATAAAGAGCTACAGTACGTAGTTGTTGACTTGTGCAACTGCAGAGACACATTCTTATTGGTAGCTGCTATTCTTGGTTCGAAAGGCCTCAAAAGTGGCAACAATGTATTCTGGCAACACAGTAGTATAACGAAACAGGGCTGTGTGCTACAATAGCCAATTAGTTTAAAATGAAGCATGAGACTGAAGGGGATACGGTGACCTATTCTTTTCAACTTTACTGCAAGGGTGGGGGATAACTGCATATTTCAGGGTACTTAATCAAAAAGAAGCCACTATGTTTCACAGCAGGATGCCGAGGCTGCTCAGGAGAAAAGGATTCTGTAATTACACCATTTCAGGTTCCTTTTTTTCTTTACTTTTCAAATGTATTTCTCTCTCTCTCTCTCTCTCTCTCTCTCTCTCTCTCTCTCTCTCTCTCTCTCTCTCTCTCTCTCTCTCTCTCTCTCTCTCTACCTGGGCCACATTTGATTCTACCTCCAGCTGGCATTCCATTACAGCGCATTATGTACACAGCACATCTGCTTGAAAGGAGGGCTGCTACTCAGGCTAGCAGGGCTTATGCTTCAGGAAACACTTACAGTAGATCAAGTGACATACGCTACATGCTGATGAGGATCTGTTTTATTAGAAGTATTGGCAGTCTGTGATCACTCACGTATATAAGAGAGGGACCATCAAAAACACGACGTACGCGCAAAAAGGTGGTAGTAAAATGATCACTCACGTATATAAGAGAGGGACCGTTAAAAACATGACGTTACGCACAAATAAGTAGTGGTAAAATGAATGCAACGACAGGCAGTTTGATAATGTGTTAATACAACACACATCTGCTCTTTCAAATAAAGTGAGGTGGGCACCCCTCAGTCCTTTTAGAAGATCCAATCTTTGTTGTTATAAGCTGATATGCAGATGTGGTTGTGAGATTATGATCGCACGCACAAGGTATTGGGGCGATGCGGAGTAACATGTACTGTACATTCTCTGTGCATCTCGCGCAGTAAATGAGCAGTGAGGGAAGCGGTGGTTTCCTTCTTAATCATCTCTTTAATGGAGACCCGAGAATGGCATTTAATTACTCCTCCATCCCAGATTTTCTTTTCTTTTTCGAGGCAGGCAGGCAGGCAGGCAGGCACAGAGGCATAAAACGGATTAAACTTCGCAGGCTTGGATGAATGGCACAATCAAAATAATTTGCAGATGTTTGCCCATATGCAATGAGCAGAACCAACTACCCCCCACATACACACACACGCGCAGACACAGCCGCCCACACATGTGTGCACACACACACTTTTTCATCCTTTTCTAATCCCTACGATGAATTTAACCTTGGCAGGCGATTAATGCAACGATAAACTCAAACACTGGAATTAATTGAGCCAGGATTAATCTTAACCACAAATTATTTACAGTATTTTTTATGCATTCCATCTACTGTAGATAATAAACATAAACACATGAAATGTGTGAAGTTGTTGCATTAACACTGCATTTTGGTTAGGAATGGTTAGGAATTGATGCGTCGGTTGGCCTGACTAGCTCTGATAGTACAGCTCAGGCGAAGACCAGAGACTCCACAGCAGGACACAACATTCCATCAGATGACTTCTGAGAGATCTGATCCAGCCGTCATAAATAAACAATGACTCCTAACGCTCTCAAGAACTATCAAAGTGTAATCAAAGCGAAACGCACGTGGCCTGTGGGCAGCTAACCATCACCTGAACGCGTGGTCTAATCCTTAAATAATGAATCGTGTTTCTGTACGGAGCATAAATGATAAATGTCATTCTTCCAAATATGGATCTTGTGAAAGGGGTGTGAAATAAAACAGGAGGCACATGGACAGTGGCGGAACAATTGCACACATGGCCCCTGGGCGAAACACTGATATGGCCTGTCATGGTCAAAATAGGGCCCCAACAACAATACAGGAGGGCCCTGGGCCCAGGGCAAATGCCCAGCTTGCCTATAGGCCAGGCCCTGCATGTGGATAGCTTGTATATTCCAGGCCTGCAGGTGTAAATGTTAGACATGTAATGGGTCAGCTGAAAGTAACAGTACAAGAACTGCAGATGTGACTTCAGGCAGACATAAAGGCAACATATTGTCCTGAAAATGACGACACACCTACAGTAGATGACACGTTTATTCATAACGAAGAATATTAACCCATGTTAGCCTGATGACTCGTATACTGTATGTTGTTTGACCTTTGGTGCCTGGAGACACATATACGCTGCATTCAGACTCTTGAGATTTTAGCTTTTTAAATAAAAATGTGGGTATGTTACAGCTGAATGAACACATGCTAATGTAAGATGAGAGTCTTAGGGTTTAAATGCAATCATGTTTCATGTTTTTATGTGCATCGGAGGAATCACTCATTCAAGGAATTACTCCTTTGTAACTACTGCAAGTGGCTTTGTAGGAAACCATCTGCAAAGTGTAATGCACTGTACTGCAGTTGATAACAACAACAACTACCGCTTCACAATTCATCTGGCTCTGAAGCTGCCATCTTGATTGAGCTGCCTTGATCTCCCCATGTGCTGGTGTCAGCTCGGCTCTGCAGCCAGACCAAAAAAAAGTAGGGAGAGAGAGAGGAGACGAAGAGGAGAGAAAAATCAATAGAGCAGTGAGCCAGGCAACTCCTGCAGGTTAGGTGTCTTCGGAGGAGTCAAAGAGGGCAGGAGGGTGCCTGATCACAGCACAGGGAGAAAAAGGAATCCAAAATCGGATGTCCTTTCAAGTGGGCGCTGCTAGTTGGACAACTCAATCAATCTCAAGCCTTTCGTGCTATGAGCTGTGACGGGGTAATACTGTACCTCTCCCCAGATCAGACGCTGAGGTTGACCTATTGTCTCATTAAACATAAGTAAAAAAAATAATATACCGATGGAGGTTTTCGGGTTTGTGAAATAGTCTTAACACATTTACTGAAGTAATTATATTTGCATAACACTTTATTTGATGGGGTCTACATACAACTGCTGTGCAATTGTCATAAAAATGACATGACCCAATGTGTCATTAGGTTTGTGGAATGTCATGACACCATGGGTGCCGCGAGGGGGGCGGGGAGGTGTTACAGAATTTAAGGGACCAAGCACTAACAGGGGCCCTTCTGGGGGCCCAACATTCTAATTATTCATGGGCCGTAAAATCTCTGGCGACGCCCCTTCATGACACTCAAGTGATGTCAACCTGACATTCCAAAAACCATGTGTCCTTAATGATGCCATTCTTATGCCAATTACATGATACCCTCTTAGACTCTTCCAAATAAAGTGGATTCAACAAACAACAAAGATTCGCTGATGAAGAAAAGCAAAGAGCTAATCCCTTATCGTCTGTCTGATAAGATACTTAATGAGTTTCACATTTCCAACCCTTTTGAGGTGGCCAAGGCCACTGAAGGGGTGCAAACAAAAGCAACAAAACCCTGCAGCAGTGGTGGGTGCCCTTTTTCTTCATACTTCACAGCTTTCCGAGAAGGTGATCAACTATCGATTGTGACTGGTGGCTGGTGGCAGGCCACAAACAGTGCCAAGATGGCCGACACCCAGTATAGCAGCGACACTGACGGAAAACGGTCCTTCGAATGAAAGGTTTCCCGTCCATGAAATGAAGAGCCCCTCAGCGCGCCAATAAAAGCCTGCTGCCGCCTGG
>NC_085874.1:23525736-23528236 GCF_034702125.1 Engraulis encrasicolus | reverse complement strand
TTGTGCGCAAATGGCAGATGAAAGATTCCACTGACTATCATTAACTTATCAATTTGGACAGATATGTATTATATTACATAATTTATTCATCAGCCACGTTTCCGCGGCACCCCTGAAGGGGGCCTGCGGCACCCCAGGGTGCCCCGGCACCCCCGTTGAGAAACACTGCTGTAGCGCATCCAGGGAGAATTTCATATGTGTGGCAATAGAAGCTCAGGGCTGCTCCACACAGGGTTGCCAGATTGGGCAGTTAGCCGCCCAATTGGGCTACTTGGGATGGCCGTCTGCGGGTAAAAACGGGAAAAATTGGCCATTTGGAGTATTTGCTGACGATTTATGCCCATAGAAACCAATTTAGAGCATTTTGGCGGTTTTTGAGAACCTTTTGGGCGGGATTTGATCAGACACATATGGCAACACTGGCTCCACGCTAACCGCATGTTTAAATAACATCAGCGGCAGCAACCAGTTTTGAACTGGAAAACGACACACCAGGAAAAAAAAATGAAACCAGCGGTTAGCAACACTACACAGGCACCAAAGGTTCACAAGATGCCTTGATCTGTCTCGAGGCTGACAGGAAAAAAGAAATGATTACAGAGGTAAGTAGATGGGAACAAGATTTCGATTTATGAGATTATACATCGTTTTTTATGGCAACATTAATGTGGCACTTCATTGATGTGTCGATGGTACTTCATGGACTAGTGTGGCTCAGCATTTAAAAATCAATATGGAAGGCTTTTGAAGTGTCATACTTTGAGACCTGCCTGCGCACGAAATGAGAGAAATGATTGGAGGAATGCAGGATGGGACATCCAAGAATCGGGGAGGGTAAACTGAAAGCTTTAGATTGCGCATTGTGAATTATAGAAAATTGACAGAGAGAGAGATACTATGTCTTAGGCGAGTGAGGAAAAGTCACTTATGAGAACATGTACAGTAAGGCTTTGAAGGAAAAAAAAAACTGGGGGTAACATGTTCATTTGATCCCCCCTCTCTCCACCTCATTCGAATAATGAAATCAAACATCCCACTAATGTCTTCCTCCCACTCACTCCTCCTTCCCCCCCTCTTCCCACCTACTCCCCTTCCCATTCCCCCGTTCATTTCATCTCAGCTCCACTGGCATGCATAAAAAAGTACGATGCCGGCGTCCCACGTCTCCCGCACCGCCGCAGTCCTACTGCTATTAACCAACATTCGCTACGGATATGGAAATCCTCGCCCCGAAATCGCTCTTAGGGATATTTGACATGGGGATGTGCCGAGCCAGCCAGCCAGCCTTCCACATGAAGCAGCCAGCGCTATCATCTAGTGCAGGAGGCTTTAAAGCACTTGGTTGCACCACGTGCTAGAGGTTACATGGAGGTCACCGGAAAGATGTGAGAAGCATAGTGTGTGTATGTGCATGGGTGGTGGGGGTGGGGGGTGAGAGGTGGTGGTGTTAGTCTGTGTGTGTGTGTGTGTGTGTGTGTGTGTGTGTGTGTGTGTGTGTGTGTGTGTGTGTGTGTGTGTGTGTGTGTGTGTGTGTGTGTGTGTGTGTGTGTGTGTGTGTGTGTGTGTGTGCAAACGTCCATGCGTAAGAAGGGGGATGTATGTGGTAAGAGGGGGGATACAAAAGATGAAGGAGTCATATCATTGACCCCGTTCTGCACACCGCACTATCCGGTATGCACACCGCCCTCGTCTCCACTATGCGCCTGCACGACCCGCCTTTGAAATGCTAAAGGGTGCATATTCGCTTCGTCTCTGCAAGCGGGAAGTTCCTCTTTCATGTTAGGACATTTGGTTAAGTTTAATCAACAGGGTTTGGAAATAGAACAGTCTCCACTCAACAGTAGTCAAGGACACTGCTGTGCTGCTTCAACCACTGCAATTAATGTTACCGTTGCCGTACAGCAGTAGTTCTCAACCTTTTATGAACAAACACCCCCTTTGACCTCACCTTGACCCTGCCAACGCCCCCTTAACCACACCATAAGCCTTCAAATGCCCCCCTTGATGGTAAAAAAATAAAATTGTCTTATGCCTCCCAATGGCAGCTAGGCTCCGCCCCCTCTCAGCTGTGTCCTTCTCAACGACCCCCCTAAGGCTCCCCAATGCCCCCTGGGGGGCTGTAGAGCCCCGTTGAGAGACACTACTGTACCGGAAGTTGGTCTGCTTTCAGACTCAAAAGGGAGTCATACTTGCATCTGTTAAAACAGTCTGTGTTGAATCTCATTCGTGTAGAAAAGAAGTGGACAAGTGGACTAGAACTATAGACCTCCATGCTATGAAAACAAAGAAGTTCATGGCCTTACAATTCCACATTTGTCCTTACAAGTTCAAAAGTGAACCTTTGTTTATCCTTTGTTATAATTAGACAGTGAAGGTTAGACAAGACATGGCTTGGAAGCATTTCTCATGCAAGCACATCAAGGAAACATGAAAAAATCGTTGTGATGAAACACTACCGAAAATGCTACCGTTAGCTGACCTCAAAAAAATCTGTTCATGG
>NC_085874.1:23495736-23500736 GCF_034702125.1 Engraulis encrasicolus | reverse complement strand
ACAGACAAACACATTGTGTGCAAAACTTTATTTATTTTTCCAATCAGTTATGAGATTCATGTTCACTGATGTGAGGTTGTCAATCTGCCACCATCCAGAGGAAGTCTTGTGAACACAAACAAACAAACAGAAAAGTCAACTGCAAGGACCGTTTCACCACGTTTATTTTTTTATGTTATCAATTCACCATCGCTAAATTTGCTTCTGAAATGCAGTACCATGTTAAATGCACGTTGTAAATCTTCCTCAGGCTGACATCGTTGCTGATTTACAAAGGCAAACTCTAGCTAGCACCTAGCTTCAGTCATTGAAAACATGGTGGGCAGAGCTAGCTAGAACTAGTGGTTTCCATGTACCTCTGTAGGCTATGCCATTTCAGCACAAACACGGCTGATAAGACGTGTTTGCAATGTATACAGTTAAAATCCTTCAATTCTCAGAGACAAAATGAAAGCAGGTTAAAGCTAGAACTACATTACAAGTTCGTTGTCAGGAAGCTTACCTTGCCTGGCTCTGCTGCACTGAAGTTGAACTAGCTCGCGGTGGCGGCGGCGAGTCCTGTTGTTGCTAGGCAACGAAAGTTTTGGTTTACGGCAGAACAGGAGCGTCCCAATCAGTATACTTCTGTACTTCAAGCACACTCGTTCTAGTTGTACGCTGCCCGCTCTGCTTGCAGTATGGCTCAGAGACGCTGACGTTGTTTAATTGAGTACCCTGACACACAACCCAGATAGCAGATATTTTGGCTTTGTTTTGGCAAATGTCTGTCAGTTTATGGCTTTCTTTTGGCACGCCTAGGCTTTTGGCAACATTTTGGCATGGTTATGGTTGACCTGGGCGCCAGTGAATTGTTGCATTCGTCTGGAAAGCCAAAAACCTGAGATTTGGCTAAATTGTGGGTTGTTTATGGCTTCCCATAACACATTAAAACGCGCGTACTGAGAATGAAAGAGTTATGGCCAGGTTATGGCATGTGTCGGTAAATCTGAACCTCGGGTGGAGAGCGGGACAGCAACGTTCTACATTTGGTGCGCATACGGCAACACAAAAGACTGCCAGAATCAACTGTCACCAGAGAAACTCCAGTCGTGCTACTGCTGACTGCCTCACTTCAGTTTACCCAGCGCTAGTGTGTGTCAGACTTGAGTTTATGAAGGTAAGTTGGTACGTTTTTATATTTATACAACCGCCGATTCAACATAACAGGCATACAGTTTTTTTCATGTGGAGTTTCTAGTTGACCGCGGTTTCTGTGTTTATGCGCTGATTAATTGAACAGAAGCTAAAACACAACTGTGACATATGCTACCCTCATACTCACGGTTGATTAAGTGTGGTTGAAATTCACTTTCAGATTGCAAGTGAAATTCAACCGAAGAACAACACAACACATCAAGCGTGAGTTAGTTTGAGGGTCGCAAATTGAATCCCAGCTAACTGGCCAACGTCAGCTAGCAATTATCAATACAAAGCCAAACGGGAGCTAGCTAACCCAGGCATGAGCATCTTCTACCTCGGCACAAAGAAAAGCAGAGCACTGTCGAGCAATATCTGGTTGTCACGGAAAGTGTTGACTGTACTGTAGTTCTGGCAGTCGAGTGAATCTGCTTTTTTTTCTACATTGTCTTTTCAGATGTGCTGCTGCTACTGAAGGCAGTCGTCCGGTGGAGGAAAACGTTTTTTTTTTTTTGACAGGCATGCTACAGGTTGGTTCCACAATTAAACAATCTCTCTCTCTGGTCTAATCCTAGTTCGTTGTGAAAGTTCTTGTTTTTAATGTAACTGCTTTTAAGTAATACGGTTTGTATTAGTTATTGCAATGGCCTGTTTGTGTAAGCAATGGCTATTAAACATGACCAGTTGTTTAGGAAGTGTGTATTGTTTAGCTATCAATACGGGGTAAACCTTATACAGAAATGCGACCTATGTAATCTTACTCTAACATTTTTGAATACCTCAACACAGACAGTAGCTTACTAGAGGTCTTAAAGGTAAAAGTAGAAGTGAATTCATTGTGTAAGAAATGTAAACAAACACCTGCCCCCATTACAATGACCAGGATCTCGGATAAATTCTCAGGTAGGCTACTGACAAGTCCAGGGTAGTGTGAGCATTACAAGTGCATGTCGAAAAAAAATGGCAGAAGTTATAGCCTACTTTAACACTAGCACATGATATTACATAGTCTGTGTTTCACCAGTTATTCTACTGTAGGCCCACCTAATGAGACAGATAGCCTACTGCTTTGGTGTTATTGAAAAACCTAAACGCTAGGTTAAAAAAACTCCAATTTGACCTGTACTCTGATCTCAGAATCAGTGGGCTATCTACTCAAGTGCAAGTTGTCTGTGTTGGCAGGATTTTGTTCGATTGGATGTTTTTTTCTCCTTTTCTCTTTTTCCCTTTTACTTTTTACAATTCCTTAGATGCTTGTAGGCCTACAATCTACTGTAGCCTACTACTCCTATAGAGATAGAGATCATTTAAAATATATAAAATATAAAATAATATCTACATTCTCTTTTACAGATGCTGTGACGGACACTGCAGTCACCTGTAGGAGGGGTCAATCAAATCAGATCTCAAAAACAGGTAGGCCTACGATTTAATAACCCCCCTATCCCACCCACCCCCTTCTCTCTCTGGTCTATTACTCATTCTTGCAAAATCTATTGCATTTAATGCCACTTTTGCATGTAGTAATTCTACTTGTTTGTTTTATCTTTTCTATTCTTTCCTAGATGACGCGAAAAGAAGTTTAATCTGATCTACCAAGGCGCCAATAGAGTACCCTCTTTTACTGGCCAGGGGACCAAGATGAAAACAAGAGGCCTGCCCTTAGCATCCAGAATCCCAGTACCCAGACATTCAAGCACCCATCAAGTCACCTAGCCCTCCACCACCTGCCACGCAGCTTTAACCATCCATCAAATCAAGCCACTTGCCCACCCTAACCAGTCACTGCATCTGGAGGCAATAAAGTATAATGAAATGTATTTATTTGTCTTGTTTTTTTTACTAGATGCATCAATATCCCTGTTTAATTGTAAAGTATACAGGGAAACTTATAATACAGATACGTGACATTTGGCCCTATTATGGCTACATTTGGGCTCACTTATGGGAACATTATGGGTACATTATGGTAGTATTTAGGGTCATTTATGGCTCTTCTGGGAGAGTTATGGGTACATTATGGCTGAATTATGGGTACATTATGGCAGTATTAAGGGTCATTTATGGCTGTTCTGGGACAGTTATGGGTACATTATGGCTGCATTTTGGCTGAATGGTAGGGTCTGGAATTCCTTTTGGGGCCTTTAAGGCTGTACGTGGAAATCCCAAAAGGGTTTTGGGTGAACTTTGGTCAATGTATGGCTGGGTTTGGTTGGTTTTGGCATGCCAAATTTGGGCCACTTTTGGCCCGGGGACTCAAACCGAAGCCAGCCAAAAGGCCAAGACATTATTTGGCCCAAAACTCTGCCAAAAACATTTTGCTATCTGGGAAGGGTGGAGTTTGAGACGCACCACACAGTGCTTTCGCACGCAGGCAGCAACCAGGGTAACTTTCAAGGTGAGCTAAAATGGTCTTGATGTTGATTTCATCCACCTTCAATCGTCGAATTACTTTAGCCTTATGCAAACATGTTTTATGAGTTAGTGTTAGGTTTATGTTTGTTCTGGAAATGAAACGGCATACAGAAGTACCTTTACAATGGAAACCACTAGCTAGCTCTGCCCACCATGTTTTCAATGACTGAAGCTAGGTGCTAGCTAGAGTTTGCCTTTGTAAATCAGCTATGTTGTCAGCCTGAGGAAGATTTACAACGTGCATTTAACATGGTACTGCATTTCAGAAGCAAATTTAGCGATGGTGAATTGATACATAAAAAAATAAACGTGGTGAAACCGGTCTTGCAGTTGACTTCTCTGTTTGTTTGTGGTCCACGGACTTTCCTCTGGATGGTGGCAGATTGACAACTTCACATCAGTGAACATGAATCTCATAACTGATTGGAAAAATAAATAAAGTTTTGCACACAATGTGTTTGTCTGTGTACTTGAATCACTTCATAGTAGGCTAGTCTATATTGTATTAAAAATGATAATAACTAAGTAATTGAGTGGAAATAAGAAATAAGACATTTTTAAGACCATGGAAATATGTAATTTCCATAAAATTGAGTGGAATAGGTGATAATGCATTTTACGGCCCTGATTCTATCTTATTTCCATATATCTACTCAATTGTTTACAAGGTAATTAAGCAGAAATAATACAAGGATGCTTGGGTGGTCGTTTCTATGCAATAACATAGGAAGAGGAAATATTGCACATTACGGCCCTGATGTAGCCTAATTAGTATGAAACTACTTCGGCTGATACCGTTTAGTTACTGGCATACCTACCACCTAACTACTATGATGACACAGTAGCTGTTTCCATTAGCCTACTATTAACTAGAAACTACAGCATAATTGCACTGGAAACTGAATGGTTATTTTTGCTGTTATTAATGAGAAATTATAGTGTAATTGCACCGGAAACCATATGGTTATTTTGCTGTTATTACTAATAACAAGCAGCTATTACCATAAAATTAGACTGAAATTACTGAGAAATTAGTATGAAATTAACACCTTATTAGCGATCCGTAAAGTAAAGTGTTACCAAATCTTTAAATAATAATAATGATAATAACAATAATAATAATAACAATAGAGTGATCAAACTAATTTTGTTGCACACATCTGCTGGCATCTTTTATAGTTTGAACACAGTGCCACACACATGGCTGAATAAAACCAAATCATGAATATCAAAATGGCCATTTGCCACCCACATATTAAGCTTGTAGTAGAACTAACATAGATTTACAGCTTTTTCATTTCTATCTTTCTTTTTTTCTTTCTTTCTTTCTTTCTTTCTTTCTTTCTTTCTTTCTTTCTTTCTTTCTTTCTTTCTTTCTTTCTTTCTTTCTGTCTTTTTTCCTTCATAAT
>NC_085874.1:23473236-23475736 GCF_034702125.1 Engraulis encrasicolus | reverse complement strand
CAAAGTAGATAGAATAAGGAGAGAAGACATGCACAGAGGAAAAGCGATATATGTAAGGGTTAACGTTCGGCGAGAAGGTCGCTACCGTGGAATAGCAGCACGACAGAGAGAATCTTTAGACCCCGACGCGGAGCGGAGGGGTCTTGTTCTCTCTGAAGTGCTGCTAATCCACAAAGCGACCGACTCGCCGAAAGTTAACCCGCTTATTATATGGATATACTTAAATGATTCACACATGGCGGGGACATTTCTTTAGGCCAATTTAATGTTAAGATTGTTGCTGCGCAAAACAAAACAGTGCCGTTGTGGAACACCGCTAGGCAACAGCTAGGTAGCCAGGACAACAGGTGTCGTCTATCACAGCAGCTGATTAGAGTGACAAAAGACCGGACCCCCTGCGGAGTGATATGAAACATTCGCTTTAGCCACTGACTTGTATACAAGCCAGTGGCTTTAGCAGTGAACGTCTTGTTGCCATTGACAGCGGTAGCCAGGACAACGCNGTCTATCACAGCAGCTGATTAAGTCTTGTTGAAAAGTCGCTTTAGCAGTGAAAAGTCTTGTTGCCATTGACAGCGGTCTGTTATAGACCAACCCGTCCGTTATCGAAAAATAACAGACGTCCGAACGTTGGGGAGCCCCGTTGAAATGAATGGAGCATTCGACAGATGACGTCACAACCATATAATAAATAGGGAGAAAGAAACAGATATGTTCAGCAAGGTGTGTGTGTGTGTGTGTGTGTGTGTGTGTGTGTGTGTGTGTGTGTGTGTGTGTGTGTGTGTGTGTGTGCGTGCGTGCGTGTGTGTGTGTGTGAGTGTGTGTGTGTGTGTGTGTGTGTGTGTGTGTGTGTGCGTGCGTGTGTGTGTGTGTGAGTTTGTGCCCTCCATTCAACCAGTGTGCTACACACACTACCACAGATTCAGCACCAAGGACAGCGGCCCCATCATCTCTCCCTGTGCAAAGCAAAACTGAGCAGGCCAGTGCTGGAGCCATGGCCAGCGGGCACCAAGAGCGATGTACAGTGTGTGTAGAGATTGAGAATAGAAGAGTAGGTACAGTGTGGAGGGACAACAGTAGAGAGTAGGCTGATGGTGTAGTCACGGCCAGAGGGCCCAAGAAAAGCAGAATATTGAGAATTGATG
Organism: Engraulis encrasicolus; assembly: GCF_034702125.1. Lineage (NCBI taxonomy): Eukaryota > Metazoa > Chordata > Actinopteri > Clupeiformes > Engraulidae > Engraulis > Engraulis encrasicolus. The sequence continues at coordinate 23,474,591 of NC_085874.1, read as the reverse complement.
TAGAGAATAGCAGAGCAGATAGGTACAGTGTGTAGGGACAATAGTAGAGGGTAGGCTGGTGGTGTATTCACGGCCAGAGGGCCCAAGAAAAGCAGAATATTGAGAACTGATGTAGAGAATAGCAGAGTAGATAGATACAGTGTGTAGGGACAATAGTAGAGGGTAGGCTGGTGGTGTATTCACGGCCAGAGGGCCCAAGAGTGATGTACTGCACAGTGCGTGTGGAGATTAGTGGAGTATAGGTGAACACTCACGGCTAGCAGGGCCAAGAGTGATGTACAGTGCATATAGAGGATTGGAGAGTAGGCGAGTCACAGCTAGCAAGGCCAAGAGTGATGTACAGTGTATATAGAGGATAGGAGAATAGGCTAGTCGTGGCTAGCAGAACCACGGCTGATATGAAGTGCATAGAGCAGGGAAGGGCAACTTTTATGATGAGGAGGGCCACGTTTTTTCATCGGTGCCATCGGAGGGCCACATGACCACAGATCTGACTCCAATTCGCAGAGTTGGAGGTGCTGTGTGTTATTCACTGACTGCCCATATTGTTTGGAGGGAAGAGAATACTCTATACTTAATACTCTATTGGCCAATAGGATGATTATTGACAACAAATTGATTCAGTAGTCATTTTTAAAAAAGGTAATTAAAAAAAAAAATTAGGCCTACTGTTTTATCTACGGGCTGCATTGAGTGAGGAGGCGGGCCACATGTGGCCCCCGGGCCTCCAGTTGCCCATCCCTGCCATAGAGAATAGGAGAGTAGGCAAGTGGTGTAGTCACGGCCAGTGGGCCCAAGAATAGCAGAATATTGAGAATTGATGTAGAGAATAGCAGAGTAGATAGGTACAGTGTGTAGGGACAATAGTAGAGGGTAGGCTGGTGGTGTATTCACGGCCAGCCAGCGGGCCCAAGAGTGATGTACTGCACAATGCATGTGGAGAATAGGAGAGTAGGCTAGTCACGGCTAGCAGGACTTCTAGCGATGTTCACCACCACGGTACATATGGAGAACAGTAGAGTGGTGTGTGCAGTGCACTACATTTACAGTGGAGAAAGGCAGTAGAGTAGACTGTAGGCGGTGTACTGCACTCAGGTCCAGCGAGCCCAAGAGTGACGTGGTGCAGTACAGCACATACAGGTATGGAGAATAGGAGAGTAGCCTGGCTGGGTACTCAGGGCCAACGAGCCAAAGAGTGACGTGTGCAGTACAATACTGCCCTACAAAACAAGAACGCAGTAACTCAGATTTTGGCAAACTGAGAAAAAAGACTTTAAAGTTTCCTATATGGCCCGACAACGGTGGTGTCGGTAAAGTGGTGGTGACACTTCCTTGTAATACTTTTTTAGGAAAGA
>NC_085874.1:23445736-23458236 GCF_034702125.1 Engraulis encrasicolus | reverse complement strand
TCCAATTCACAGAGTTAGAGGTGCAGTTGGTTGCTCACTGACTGCCCATGTTGTTTGGAAGGAATAGAATACTCCATTCTCAATACTCTATTGGCCAAAAGTATAATTATAACAGATTGATTGAGTAGTCGTTATAAAAATATATGGTCATTATTTTCTTAATTAAGCCAACTTTTTTTATCTACAGGCCTCATTGAGTGTGGAGGTGGGGCCCATGTGGCCCCCAGGCCTACCGTTGCCCATCCCTGATTTAGGCTCCATTCCAGACTAATAACTCCAGTCCTCTGCTTTGCTTGTGGCCTAATGCTTCACTAATGCCCACCTCCATTGAAATTGAATCAATTAACTGTCCCTGCTGTTATAGTCTAGGTAGAGCAACAAGTACTAGATTGAGTTGGACCCAGAAAGATTTTAAAAAAGAATAGAGTTAGGGTTAGCCATGTCTTGTGTGCATTGGGTGCTGTGTGTGGGCCTTACCTTCAGCCACGTCGTCGTCCACTATGAGTTTGAGGTTTTTACCACGTCGGATGACTCTCACCGCGTGCCACTCGTTGTCGTTCAGCTTTTGCCCGGCGTACAGGGTCTCGGGCCCCTTGCCTGAGAATGACCACTCGTTAGTGTGTCTGTACACTATAAGGAGTCCGGTGGCAAACCCAATATTTGATTATCTCTAAAAGCAAGGCTAATGAGTTGGTTGACAGACTGACTAATGCCTCTTTTCCACTGTTGTTTTTTTCTGGTAAGCCTACAGTTCGACACAGCACGGCTCGACCACTTCTTTTTGCATTACGATTGATCATGCCTATTCGAAAAGCAAAAAAGTGGTGGCCGAGTCGTGCTGTGTCGAGCTGTAGGCCTTCCAGAAAAAAACAGCAGTGGAAAAGAGGCATTAGGATATGTATGCTATACACATACGCATGCCCCCTCAGACAGGCACAGACTGGAGACACTTAGCCAGTTTCATACAGCAAATGCATTTAGGTCAACATAGTGGGTAAAATTTCAACTGTGTCCGAAGAAGGGAACTCTGAATAGGAAAACGGTGTGGGTTGGCAAAATAGCATACCTGTCTTTCATAAGGATATACAGTGTACAAGAAGATGGCATTACAAACATAGATTTCCTTTTTTTCTTCAAAATACAAATATTGAGTTTGCCCATTACTTGGTTGAAAACATCAAATGTAGGCACAATGTCCATTAATTTCAATTTCATGAATGGATACACACATACACACTGCAAGTAAGTATTGTAAACAGTTAGTGTTGAACCAGTAGCATGAAGTCAAGTAATTGAAAAAGCAAATGTAACCATAAACACTTTTACTCATCCGAGGTCATAATATCCAAAAGCTTCCACAAGTATCTGTGTGTGTGTGTGTGTGTGTGTGTGTGTGTGTGTGTGTGTGTGTGTGTGTGTGTGTGTGTGTGTGTGTGTGTGTGTGTGTGTGTGTGTGTGTGTGTGTGTGTGTGTGTGTGTGTGTGTGCGTGCGTGTGTGCGTGCGTGCGTGCGTACATGGGTGCATGCCTGTGTGTGCGTTTGAGAGTTGGTCATGCTGGACTAATCACTTATTTCAGAATCATACAAAATCCTGTACTGCCAGCAGGTCTGACTCAAATAAAAACCCAACTCTAATCTAATTAAGCCAACGCGTTTTCCTTATAATATCAAAGCCTTCATCAACTCTCGTCTACTGACAAACTGTGGGATGGGATATAATATTTGCGTGCTGGGTGGAATTTGCAGTGAAAATTCAGTTATTTTCTCACCAGGTAACTAATTTATATTCTTTATTCCACGTTCATCTCAACATTCTTAACTATGGCTAGCTATGTATTTTCTGTGCCATGTTCTTTTGGGAGGCACATGCTCAATTTTGATGATTAATTCAGAGGAAATCAATGGTGCATATTACGGTCCACAGTCTGTGGTCGTGTAAGATGAATAATTAAGTGATTGCAATTCCACCACCTCCGTGGCCTTGGCATCAGAGGATGAGAGCGCGTGTGTGTGAGCATGCTCAGGAATGCACAAAAGTTAAGATCCTTTTTAGGCAATACAGGCACGCACACACACTCGCGCACAGGCACGTACACATACCTGCACAAATGCACACAGGTACACAGTCAAGAGGATGACTTGGAACAGTGAATCGATTTGATTAAAAAAAAAACTCATTTGTGGCAAACTTTTCACATTCTGAACACAATCTGTTGCATCTTCACTCTGACCATCTCATATGCCCTGGTGGGGCTGGACTGGGACCGGAAAATGGCCCGGGCATTTGGCCCCGAACACACACAGGCCACTTTACTACCGGTATATCTTGACTGTCTGAATCCACTGTCTATATTGACGATGGACCAATGGGTCTCCCCCCTCTAAATTTTGGGCCAATCCCCAGGAAAACAACCACAACAACAACAGTATCGGCCCCTGGGGACTGCCGGCCCACTGGGAAAATGCCCTGTATGCTAGATGACCAGTCCAGCCCTGTGCCCTGGCCAAAACGAGTCTTGGGTGGTGTCATCACATCAAATCCTGCAACTCTCCCTGCAACACTAGACAGTATATCTCAGCATCTGCTGTGTCATCATGTTCAATATTATGTTTCTATACCCTTAGCTGACGCTTTTATCCAACGTGACGCGACTTACAGTTCTTTACAGGGTATTGGTTAAAATATCTGAGGTAGTTTGCCTTGCTTAACGGAAATTTCGCCATGGAGTACAGTAGGGATTGTAAAGGTTGGATTTGAACCAACTGCAACACTCTGATCTAAAGCCCAATCTTGATTTCCCTACAACGCTTTAACTCAGCATCTGCTGCGTCGTCATGTTCAATATTATGTTTCATTACCCTTAGCTGACGCTTTTATCAACGCGACTTACAGTTATTTACAGGGTATTGGTTAAAAACCCTGAAGCAGTTTGCCTTACTCAACGGCACTTTGGCCATGGAGTACAGTAGGGATTAGAAGGGTTGGATTTGAACCAACTGCAACCCTCTGATCTAAAGCCCAATCTTGATTTTCCCTACAACGCTATATAATGCTATATGTTTCATTACCCTTAGCTGACGCTTTTATCAACGCGACTTACAGTTATTTACAAGGTATTGGTTAAAATCCCTGAAGCAGTTTGCCTTGCTCAACGGCACTTTGGCCATGGAGTACAGTAGGGATTAGAAGGGTTGGATTTGAACCGACTGCAAGCCTCTGATCTCCTTAACCGCTAGGCCACAGTACCAACATGGATCTGAGGTGTCATCATATTAAACCTCATATAGCCTACTAGCCATTTTGGTCTGCTCCCGTACACACTGCATCACACCACTGCATCACCAGCAGGGCTCTAAACTAACACCAGCCAGCCGGCCAAAGGCTGGTGAAATTTCAGTTTGGCTGGTAGAAACGACCAACTCACTTGCCACTTTGACCCATAAGTGAGTGTGTTTGGCTAGTGAGATTAACATCCCAAGAAAGTCCATTTAGAACCCTGATCACCTGATCACCAGTATGGGTCTGTGATGGTGTCACATTAAGCCTCTTTTTCCCTACACACTATTAAAATGCAGTATTGACTTAACACTTTTAAAGAGCACATATTCCAACTCATCTCAGCACTGCATCACCTATATAATATGGGTCTGCAATAGTGTCACAGTATATCTTATACCCTGCATGTTAACTCAACACTTAGACTGAGTACACTGACACTAATTCTCTCTAAAAGCTGTGTAATCGAGTCTGTACTGTACATCTTGAACTAACAGTGCATTTTTTACTCTGTATATTCCATCACATCTCAGCAGTTCATCGGCAGTAAGGGCTCTGCAATGGTACCACGTTGAGCCTCTAATTCCCACCATTCCAACACATCTAAGCTGCTTCCAGAGATCAGTCGAATGATGATCACAGACGATCATGCTTCAGCATTGACCTTCACCGTGATATACTGTATCTTCTTAACCTCCTCCTCTTCCTCCTGCTGCTCTTCCCTCTCCCATGTCCTCTTCATCACCACCCTTCTCCTCCTCCTCCTCCTCCTCCTCCTCCTCTACCTCCTCTTCTTCTTCATCACCATAAAATCTCCCTCCTCCTCCTCCTCACCTCCTATTCCTCTTCTTCTTCATTGCCAATACATCTCCCTCCTCCTCTTCCTCCCATCTCCTCACTACATTTCCATATGCTTGTGATGTACCATATGTAGCCTTCTCTCTGGCCTTCTGGGCCTAGTGCTGCTGGTACCACACCTCATGTTGCTGCTACAGATACCAACTGCTGAGAATACCAATGGGTATGTGTGTGTACAGTATGTGTGTGTGTGTGTGTGTGTACAGTGTGTGTGTGTGTGTGTGTGTGTGTGTGTGTGTGTGTGTGTACAGTGTGTGTGTGTGTGTGTGTGTGTGTGTGTGTGTGTGTGTGTGTGTGTGTGTGTGTGTGTGTGTGTGTGTGGTTGAGGATTGTTGGGTGTTTGAGACCAACGTTGCATTAAATGTATGCAGTCAGATGTTTCATTGATCTGTCAGTCAGAAACTCAGAAGTGGATCTTTGTGCCTTGGGGGAGGAGAGAGAGAGAGAGAGAGAGAGAGAGAGAGAGAGAGAGAGAGAGAGAGAGAGAGAGAGAGAGAGAGAGAAGAGAGAACAAGACCTTGAGTAGCAAAGTTGGAGACCTCTTTTTGTTTAATAAGTGTTATATCACGATTCGTGCTTTGGCTTCGCAGATGGCACTGTGGACAGTGGATAGGACCTCTGCATGAGTAAAAGTTCTTTTTTTTGGTCAATGTATCTTTATTGAACTAAGACAATTTGGCACACACACGCACGCACGCACGTACGCACGCACGCACGCACGCACGCACGCACGCACGCACGCACGCACGCACGCACGCACGCACGCACGCACACACACACACATACACACACAAAGTCCTAATTACCAGCAATGGGCAAATTGGAGCCAATGCAAATGCCTTTTTTTCTGTAAAACACCCAACCTTTTACATTAAAGATAGTGTCACAGCATAGTAAACTAAGCTTGGTGTTGTGTGAGTGAATTATTATAAAACATACGTAATATTTTGCAGGTGAAACATTACAACATGTTGTGTAATGCTGTGTTCTGTTGTTTAATCTTCTGTTTGACTTCAGAGAATTATGTCATGCTGCTATCGTGTCCAACCATTCATTCAAAACAAACAAACCACAACCCAGCAGTTACGAAGTACATCAGAAAACACAATATTTTAAAGAAAAGAAGTTGAGTAGTGGACTTACTGGAGTTACAGTTTATCCTGACACAATCTAGATGGGGAAGAATAAGTGACAGATGAAATCGCATCCTTCAAGGTTACAGCTGCAGACATCCATAAAACAGAAACTCCACCTTCCGGGGACGGACACATGCAGGAGGAAGACTAGCGGAGCGGCGGCCATTTTGTATGCTGTCTGTGTGTGACGAGGTTAGGTCACAGTATCGTAATTCTGAAGGGCAGGGGGGGGGATATCAGCCGATTACAAGGTTCAGAGACGCATTGTGTTATCTGAAATGTGCAAAAGCGCGAGGCAGAAATACTGCTGACGCATGTACATACGTACAGCTAACAGAAAAATGCAGAGGGGTCGCTTAGATAAAAAGGTTATTTTTGTAATTGTAATAAGAGCGATCATCCTGAGGGATTACGCTATCAGTACTCTTGTAATGGTGGTTCTTAAGGACCTTTTTAAAGACAGATATCCCAGGCATGAGGGTTTTCTTTTTCTTGGCTTAAAATGGCCGCCGTCCACCATTTGCTAAATGGATTTCATGACCCAGTCTTATCAGATCCATTTGGATTTTATATTATTACTATAATTATTATTTAAGGAAACCAATTCCAATTCTTATTCCAACTCTATCTCTCCAGCTGTAGAGGACTCATCGAAAAGTCCTTGTAGGGCGAAATAAAACACGACCAGTTCCGTCAACCTACGGTGTATCATTAATCAAATGGGACTGGACTGTGGGAGTGTTCTGAGTTATTCTGATTCAGGGTCAACATCCATGTAGCGTGTGAGTCCGTCATGTGCCGTCAACCGCAACAGAAAAGTGGAAGCAAACAGCCTCGGTCCAACAAGCACCAGCACCATACAGTGGCCTTACTAAACCCAGCAATGGACCCCCTCCCCTCCATGGACCATGATTGAGAGTGAGTGACCGGTGTGTGTCAATTAGCGCTCAAGATTAGACGAGCCCAATAGACAAAACAGATGGAAGTCAGGGTTTGTGTTTGTGTGTGTGTGCGTGTGTGCGTGTGTGTGTGTGTGTGTGTGTGCGTGTGTGTGTGTGTGTGTGTGTGTGTGTGTGTGTGTGTGTGTGTGTGTGTGTGTGTGTGTGTGTGTGTGTGTGTGTGTGTGTGTGTGTGTGTGGCCATGGGAAAATGAAGAAAGATGAGCAAAGTTCCACCACATCATCTGTATGAGATCAAAGACTGATGTGTGTTGTGAAATTAAGACGATATGGCGTGTTAGTGTGAGAAAAATAAAAAATAAAAAGAGTAATGTACATACTTTGTATTGACATGAATGCCATCGCTAAATTTGAGATGATGTTTGTACAATGACTATAAAAATATACAGAACCAGCAGTTCAGCATCCTTTCCTATGTGCCCACTTTGATTAATAATATATGGACATCTTCTTGAGTTCAAAAGAAGTTTTAAGAATGGCTTTTGCAAGACATGTTATATGGAATATAGCTTTATATGTATGTTTCCCTGTGTGAATATCTGTGCTATTACATGTTTTCTTGAATCTGTTATATGAACAGTATGGCCTAATTAATTTCATTGTTTTTTATTAAACATTTAGTGTATATGTGTACTATGTGTAAAGCATTAAAGTAAGCATAGTATTATCTTTTGTGCATAGGATGTGTTTTCAAGTTTGTTCGATCCATATGAAAAGGTTTCGAGTCCCTACGTGTATGTAGGAATTCCTCTTCCTGTATGTGCTTCACTTTGTGTCTTTGAATGGGTTTGCCTCACGTTTGCTGTGTGTGTGTGTGTGTGTGTGTGTGTGTGTGTGTGTGTGTGTGTGTGTGTGTGTGTGTGTGTGTGTGTGTGTGTGTGTGTGTGTGTGCGTGCGCGCGCCCGTGTGTGTGCGTGCGTGCATGCGTGTGTGTGTGTGCGCGCGTGTGTGTGTGCGTGTGTGTGTGTGTGTGTGTGTGTGTGTGTGTGTGTGTGTGTGTGTGTGTGTGTGTGTGTATGTGTTCGAGCGTGCATAGCCACCATCTGCAGGTGCCCTGGATGCTGTGGTCTGAGGGCTGTTTGCCCAGCGGGCGCAGGCTACGGGGCCATTGAAGGGGTGAGAACCATCTTTAGACACGGGAGGCAATGGGCAAATCGTGCCACCAGCAGCAGAGGAGGATGTGCATGGGTTAAAAATGGGAACGTAATGGCAACCCAGTACTAACCTCAAAACAACTCACCGCAAATTGAAACTAATGGCAAACCAATATCAACCCAAACAAAAAAAATCCCAAACTCTAAATGAAAAAATAAAGAAAAGCCTAACCACAACAAAATTAAATCATTAAAAAAACAACAGTTACCTAACCATTAAAAAATATATAAACCCAACTGCAAATTTAAGGAAAAATGAAAAGTCTAACCTCAACAAAAGGTATGGCACTGTATGTTAGTGTTCTGGGATAAAGCTCTATTTAATATAGGCTAACGTTTAATATATAGGCATAAATACAAATGCTCTCAAGTTAAACATTAAAAAGAGACCATTAGCATTGCGCTGATTAGACAAGCGGTTTAAATTGCTCCTCTGAAGTAAAGAATTATATACATATTTTTTATCTTAATTACATCTTCATTATACTAAGGGGAACATGTGTTTTATATTACATCTATCTTTCTTTTCCCAAAAAAGTGAAAAGATGATGGGTTGGGCGCAGGAGAAATGTTACCGTAAAAATTATATAATGTTACCATATATGGCACCGAAATGTCAATACCATGAGGGAAAAAAATGATCATGACGTGGTCTGGGCAGAAGATGTGCCATGTCAGATAAGCAGTATGGACAGTGACGTTAGGTGGTTCGACTGAATATGAGATATTGCCTGTCCAAAACACATCTCAGCAACAAAGCCAGAGGGAGAACAAAAAAAAGAGAGAAGGAGAGAAAGAGCACGGTCAAACGACACACACTGTCATGCAGTTAGATAGAGTACAGGACTAATGTGCGGGGTAGAAGAGAAGGTTAGATAGGTAACAGATGCTAGTCATCCCAATAAGAAGAAGACACTGAAAAAAGAAAAACACACAAAAAAAACAAAAACGGCACACCTTGACAAAGCAAAGTGGAGAGAAAGAGAGAGAGAGAGAGAGAGAGAGAGAGAGAGAGAGAGAGAGAGAGAGAGAGAGAGAGAGAGAGAGAGAGAAAAGAGAGGTCACACAAAGACAGATAGAAGAAGACGAAAGAAGACAATACAAGGCCTTTCATATAGGAGAAGAATATGAAACAAATGGAACTACAAGAGAGAGAGAGAAATACAGAGAGAGAGAGAGAGAGAGACAGAAAGACAGAAAGACAGATAGACAGAGTCAAAGACAGACTGAAGAGTTGGAGAAGCTGGAGAGAATGGAGAGGTGGAGAGGTGGCCGTCGCTCGGTTTGCCGGTCGCCGCGGATACCTAGGTTGACGGTGAGCTTGACGCGCCCGCCGTCCAGCTCCAGGCGCAGGGTGTCGGCCGAGTCGCGCGAGGTGGCGGCCATGAGGATGCCGTAGGCGCGCTGGGACATGAAGCGCAGGGACACGTCCTCCGCCTCCGTGTGCATCACCTGCGGCATCTGCACCTTCATGTACATGCTGCCGTCGAAGCTCAAGATGGACGCCTCTGCAGTAAGGGAAACAAGAGAATAGAGAGCAGGAGCACAGGTTACAAATCATGTCTTTATCTCACAGTATCATGTTTTTTTCTACATCACTATTCATCTACTGTACATGCTTCCATCGAAGCTCAAGATGGACGCCTCTGTATTGATCGAAACAGAGAATAGTGAGCAGGAGCACAGGCTATAAATCATGTCTTTATCTTACAGTATCATGTTCTTTTTTCAGCATCACCATATTCATCTACATGCTTCCGTCGAAGCTCAAGATGGACGCCTCTGTATTAATCGAAACAGAGAATACTGTAGTGAGCAGGAGCAGGGGTTACAAATCATGTCTTTAGCTTCAGTCAAACTCCAATTTTGTGTCCGATGTTGACATCGGGTTGCGATGCACACTTAACGAGAATCGCAACTGTCTTATGCCCGACGTTCCAAGTCGAGATGTAAATATCAAACAGTGTTTGATATCTACGATTTCTGATCGGCGACTCTTGGAACCGGCAAAAATATATCTCAGAACGTTGGTTAAGACGAAGAAATCTTGCCTGACAATCGCTTGCAATGGTGCTGCAGCAGCTCCCTGCAGCTGCAAATGACTTTGCTAAGATCTTGCACGAGAGCATAGTAGATACCATCTTCAAGTTGGACTCTTGGCAAACGTGGAGGAAAGAAGAAGAACGCATCGTGGTGTGTCATTGTTGTGCCCTGTCACGCCTTGTGCGTACATCTCCTTGCCAGCCTCACAAGATAAGAAGTCATATCACTGGCCACAATCATCTGCAGCCGTAAGATGAAACACATAAACACCAGATCCATGCACAGCTTCTAGGCCAGTGTTTCCCAACCAGGGGTACGTGTACCACTAGGGGTACGCGAGCACACTGCAGGGGGTACTTGGAAAATGTTAGTTTTAACAAATACATGGAGCTTAGTTACATTAGCATAGAGAAAGCGATATAAAACTTGACTTAGGGGGTACTCATGGCACAACGAAAAGACTTAGGGGTACAAAAGACAAAAAAGGTTGAGAAACACTGATCTAGGCGATGGTAAAGGCAAGAGTGTTCAATATTTCAAAATATCACCTCTGGAGGCGATGATTGCTCTGAAATAAACAAGCAAAAAGTCAAACAAGTGTGCGGTAAAACTTCTTTGTTTTGAAATATTGAACACAATCACCAGTCTGTTGCCAAGCATGGCCGAGATGGTGGTTTACGTAAAACTTCCACACACAATCTACAAATGTGAGCCTATTGTGCAAACACTGTGTGTGTGTGTGTGTGTGTGTGTGTGTGTGTGTGTGTGTGTGTGTGTGTGTGTGTGTGTGTGTGTGTGTGTGTGTGTGTGTGTGTGTGTGTGTGTGTGTCTGTGTGTGCGCGCGCGCGTGTGGTACATTTAAAATACAGTTGTCCGGTACTGGTTATCTAAAAATCAAACAGTGGTACTTCCTCTCTATGTGAAGTTAAATTTACGGTAGCCAAGAAGAAACTCTTGTTACAGTCTGTCTCTGCTCTCAGTGTAGTGGGCTGCTGCTGAAGTACCAACAGTACTGCTGCTGAAGAAAAATTGGTGCGAGTAAAAGCTGTGCTGTGTTGCAAAAATTCATCCAGAAGGTTGAGGACTGCCCTGCACTGCAAAAAAATATTTCTAAATAAATAACAAATAATGCATCTTATATATAATGCATCTTTGCAAGCTTATTTTTTCTAATTTCAAGTAAAAAAAAAACATTTAGTCAGACTGGATTCAAGAAAAGAATCTCCTAACAGCTAGTACTTCTGACTAGACATTTTAGTATTTTAGAGTTTGACCATTTGACAAGTATTGTTTTTTTTCTTGATCAGATTTCTTGTAACAAACAACAGCAATCTAATAAAGAAAGATCAATCAAGACAGTTTGACAGACAACTTGTAACAAGAAAATTAAGCTTGCTAGGATATCATTTTTTGCAAAGTGGCTCCCAACTTAATTTTGAAGTATGTAGGATGTTATAACGTTTAAAACAATTTGCTTGGGTCATTGTTCCAAAAACTAAACCGTAAAACTGTATTTTTTTTTTTACATCAGAAAAATACATAGATGTATGTATGGATCTATTATTATGTCTGTGAAGATTATGTTTACACTGTCCTGTCAAAGTATTAGTAATGAATGAATGAATGAATGAATGAATGAATGAATGAATGAATGAATACATATTATTGACACACTTTCGGAAGATATCACTACAGAGTAATAACAGTACAAAACACTAGTGGAGTGTGCAGAAGCTCCCTAAAGACACTAGAAAAGACCTACACGATAAGGGGTACTGTTATTAATGATTTTCTAAATGTGTGGCGAATCTAAAGAAGATTGCAGGTGTGCTGCTGATCCTTTGTGTCATGGCTCCACTGGCACAGTCATCCTGCTACCTGGCCAAAAAGGACCCAGTTAAATCACGGTGCCTTTGAAGATAATTACACCATTTCAAAAGAAAAAGAAAAAAAAGTTAAGTGCTCAATTCTTTTTGAGTTTGTGAACTAATATAATTATGTTTAAATAACACTAATACAAATTTCATAACCACTTCTATCGTCAATCCATTATCAATTATGTTTTCGTAATGAAATGCATCATCTAAAAATGACAAGCCAATGAGATGTTGCTCAAACTTTGCTATTAATGCGCCTGACTGTAAAGCAACTCATTATTGTACAATAATACATGAAGGCGTGCGTGTGCGTGCGTGTACATGTGCGTGTGCGTGCGTCTTTGTTTGTGTGTGTGTGTGTGTGTGTGTGTGTGTGTGTGTGTGTGTGCGTGTGTGTGTGTGTGTGTGTGTGTGTGTGTGTGTGTGTGTGTGTGTGTGTGTGTGTGTGTGTGTGTGTCTGTGTCTGTGTGTCTGTGTGTGTTTATGTGTGTGCCCACATTTGCATGCATTTGTGCATTTATAGGCCAAAAATGTGAAGATCCAGTGGACGGAACATCCCATGATATTGGTGAAAATTGGACTAGCAGCAGATGTGAGGCTTGTGGATGTCATGATGACTATCTCAGCTGCTGTGACAAGTAAGTTAAGAGTCATGGCACGCAAGTAAGACAACAGTTCTTGAAAACAGATTAGGTTATTATTTATTAATTAGATTAATAAGCTAATGTCAATTGCACATGTTCTATACCATTCCATCGGTCTTTGCTTATAGAACTAATATGAATTGCATATGTCCTACACCGCACAATCAGACTTGCTTACAAAACAACATAAATAGCAAAAAAACCTGCAATTAAAGCAAGTAACCAATTGATATAAAGTAGGTAACCAAATGGCATTCCAGAATTTATACGTAGATATACTTCAACATACTTAAATATACTCTTTCAGAATGTTAAAGACTTTTGCTTTTAAAGACCAGCATATTGATGCTATCTATATATGTATTTGCATGTCTTGTGTCTTGTCTATAGCATGGGAACAGTTCATGCTTCTCCAGGGTGCAAGGTGACCTATGACTGGGAAAAATGCACCGTAACTGTGGATAAATGGGATGACAACTCTGATTGTAACTACTCACAAAGCGGGTAGTGATTCATTGTCATGAACAAATAAAGGGAAATGAATGCACATAT
>NC_085874.1:23438236-23440736 GCF_034702125.1 Engraulis encrasicolus | reverse complement strand
CAGGATCCGGTGCATCTCTAGTTTCCACAACGGTGAATGCTGCTATTGTGCAGTACTTACTGTTTATGCTCAATATGTGACTCAAAGTAGTATTTTCACAGTAGTTGTCTGTTTTTTCGAAAAACAGTAGAATGCTGTTGCAGAATTGCCCTAAATTAACAGTTATTTGTTACAGTGTAGTATTTGGAGAATCTTATTTGAATTTGCCTATAATAAAGCGACATGAAATTTCCCAATGTTTGATGATAAATGATGTGTGGACAAATGGTGTGCGGGGGCAGTTTATGTGCGAACGTTGTGAAGGACAAGGTTTCTCCCTTTTCAACTTTTGTCAACTTTTGCTCTTCACCTCTGACAGGATTCACAAGACGTGAAAACACAAGGGCTCATCTTCTCCCATTCACTTCTTCTAGTGCTTCTCTTCAGCTTTAGCGAACAGGTTTATTTTCTTTTTCGTGTGGATGACTCAACAGTCCTCTCCACTCAAAACACACGCACGCACACACGCACGCACGCACACACACACACACACACACACACACACACACACACACACACACACACACACACACACACACACACACACACACACACACACACACACACACACACACACACACACACACACACACACACACACACACGTATGCATGCACACACACACGCGAGGTCCCTGTTTGGAGCCCTGCAATGCTTCATTATTATTGTTATTACATTAGATTTAGCATATGCTTAATCTAATGTAATTATCCAAAGTGACTTACAGATATTACAGACCATTGGTTACAGTCCCTGGAGCAATGTGGGGTTAGGTTAGGGCAGGGGTTCCCAAACTTTTCCACCCGCGCACCCCCTTTCACATTTTAATTTGGTTTGTGCACCCCCTAACCGAATGTTGCACCACCGCACATTTTGGGTAATCCTGATTTCCAATCAGACCTTTTTTTCTGCCATCATTATAATGTAACTTATTGCATGACAAGTCTATGAGTTATAAATTACACTTTCAATTCATCAAACAATTAAAACTACCTGACGATCATTAATGCTGGATAAAAAAACACACATATCCACCATTGCTCTATTCAGCTCGTGCACCCCCTGGTGACAGGCCGCGCACCCCCAAGGGTGCACGCACCACAGTTTGGGAAACCCTGGGTTAGGGTGACCAGATTTTTGGAGTGTGAAACCGGGACACTTCGTGCGGGACTGAAGGACAATATTTTGGGGGCGGGTCTGGGGGTCCTCCCCCAGGAAATTTGTATATTTTAGATGCAATTTCCTTTTTTTTTCAATTTTTGAGGGCAGAATGACAAATCGCATCTGACCCCTTCAGACTTTCTATTCAAGCGCTGGCTGCCATTAATTGTGGCAGGTAAACATGTAATCTTTTCCATATATTTACCCTGATAGACATAGCGCAATGTAGTGGGTGGCCAAAACCGGGACATATTTGTGTCCCGACAGAGTTTGCTCGGGACCTGGGACACACAACTCCAAACTGGGACTGTCCCGGTTAAACCTGGTCACCCTAGGTTAGGTGCCTTGCTCAAGGGCACTTCAGCCATGAAGGTTTCATGTCAACCACAGTGATGTTCATATCATGGCCACATCCACCACTCCATGACACATCAGTCAGTCAGTCAAGGCTGGTGAGGTGAGGAAGGGGTGAGGAAGGGTTTGCATAGGTGGGAACAGGAAAGTCTTTCGAAATACACTTGACATCTCTCTCTCTCTCTCTCTCTCTCTATGAAATTACTGTTACCCATAATAACAGATTGCACGGGTGGATGAGGTGCTTTCCCATCAAACGTGTTGGGACTGTATTTTCATGACCCACAATCCGTGCCAAGCCATCTCATTTTTTGTCACTTATTTTAGTCCCTCCCCCCACCCATGCCATATCTCTCTCTCTCTCTCTCTCTCTCTCTCTCTCTCTCTCTCTCTCTCTCTCTCTCTCTCTCTCTCTCACACACACACACACACACACACACACACCTTTGCTAATTTTCCCACTGTCTCTATATCTCTATTTTTTTTACTCCTCTCTCTTTCTCTGTCAACCACCCCCTATCCTCATATTCTCAGAGGTGCCCTAATGCGTTATCAGTCATGACAAACTAGAGATGAAATACTCTAATGGTGCACCAGTTGAAGTGCAGTGTGGCTGTTATGCACTGTCTGTACAGCAATACAAGTGCACTTTGGGACATTTCACAGGCCACAAAGCCCTCCTCTCCTCTTCTGCGCCATCTCTCGCTTAAACTCAAAATGACTTTCTTCCCCTCTCTTACACACACCCACGCATGCAGGTACGTACACACACACAATACACAATACAATATCAGTCTGGATATGATCAGATGGTGCAAAGTGTTGCCTGACACTCAATACTCTGAAGGAGTTTTGTGTCTCTATGGACCTACTGTAGCTCTGTCTTATTCGTTTGTTCTTGTATGTCTCTGCATTTTTCTGTCTCTCTGTTTTCGGTCTCCTCGCC
>NC_085874.1:23428236-23430736 GCF_034702125.1 Engraulis encrasicolus | reverse complement strand
TGTGTATATGTACTGTATGCGTATGTGTGCAAGTGTGTGTGTGTGTGTGCGTGCGTGCGTGCGTGCGTCTGTGTGAGAGTGTGTATGTGTGTGTCTGTGTGTGTGTGTGTGTGTGTGTGTGTGTGTGTGTGTGTGTGTGTGTGTGTGTGTGTGTGTGTGTGTGTGTGTGTGTGTGTGCATGCTCATGTGTTTGAGTGTGGTTGATTACTGCCACAGCACTCACACAAGGGGGTAGTGTGAGGACATGTGTTACTCAGGACACCTAGAGGTGTGGAGAGCGCCTGTCGGCACAGATCAATGTCTCAGGCCAGCACAATCTCCTCAGTAGAGGAGAGGAGAGGAGAGAAGAGTGAGAGGAAAGGAGAGAAGAGGAGAGGAGAGGAGAGGAGGGGAGGGGAGAGGACAGGAGAGGAGAGGAGAGGAGAGGAGAGGAGAAGAAAAGGAGGGAAGAGGAGAGAGGAGAGGAAAGGAGGAGAAGAGGAGAGGAGAGCTTAAGAGGAGGAGAGAGGAGAGGAGAGGAGAGGAGAGGAGAGGAGAGGAGAGGAAAGAGAGAGAGAACAGGAGAGGAGAGGAGAGGAGAGGAGAGGAGAGATCGGAAGAGGAGAGGAAGAGGAAGAGGAGAGGGAGATAAAAGGAATGAGGATAGCGGAGAGGAGAAGGAGAGGATGAGGGAAGGGAGGAAAGGAGAGGAAGAGGAGAGGAGAGGAGAGGAGAGGAGAGGAGAGGAGAAAGGAGAGGAGAGGAAGAGGAGAAGGAGAGGAGGAGAGAGGAGAGATAGGAGACATCGTGGAGAGGAGAGGAGAGGAGAGGATGAGAGGAGAGAGAGGAGACTGCCTCCCCTGCTGCGGCGAAGCGAAGAGCGAGATAAAGGAGGAGAGGAGAGGGACGAGAAGAGAGTGAGCGCTTCGCGCGCTCCGTCGCGTCTTCGTCTCTCGCCTTCTGCGGCTTCCGGTTCTCTTCTCTGATCGCCGGTGCTCTTGATCTTCTCTTCGCCTCTTCTCTTCTACCTGCGAGCTCTGAGCCGCCTCCTCCCCGGCTCGGCTATGCCTCCCTCTCTTTCTCTGCCTTCTCCTTTCGCTTTCGCTTCTTCTTCCCGTCTTCTGCTCTATTCCACCTTCTTCTCCTCATCGGTCTCTTCGAACTTCTCTTCTCTTCCTTCCCTTTCTCTTCTCTCTTTTTCTCGCTTCTCTTTCTCTGTCCCTTCTACTTTCCTCTCTTCTCTTCTCTTCTTTCTTCTTCGTCGCTTGCGCTTCCGCTTCTCTTGCTCTGCTCGATGTCCCTCTTCGCTTCTCTTGACTCCTATACTCCATCTATCCAATACTCATCAGCCGCCCAACACTACCTCCATATCCCCTGGACCACTGCTTTTAATGGCTGGTCTCTGGTTTTCAGGTATGCAATGTTAATTTGCATGTGTGTCAAAATATTGTCAATTAGCTATATGGTCAACAACATCAAGCTACTGTAGCAGTGACACAGTTACACCGATGCAGCATTGAAGGCATGGACATCTTGCATTAACATACGGTAGTCAAAACATCACGCCTATTCCACAAATTTTCCCTTCATTGGCCATGTTTACAAGTTGACCAAAGGAACAGCAGGCCGGTCGTCAACAGGGATGACAAAAACGTACTGAGTTTTGAGAAAGTTCATGTAGACTGTGATTAATACAGGTCATGGTGGCCAAAAGTTCAGAAAGCATTTCAAGGTGACATTTTATTCTGTTTTGCTTGTAATATTCCGTTGCAGCGCGCAGAAGAATGTGTTGCTCACTAGAATTAATGTGTCAACCTTGCCATGACAACATGAAGAGTCTTTGGCAGCTTTATGTGTCAGGTATCGTAGCAATACCTGAATGTCTATGTCAGTCTTCTACGTTTATTTGCTCAGAGCAAGGAGAGAACACTATTCAAAGGCAACACACACTGGTCTGATATAGATACCACATGACCTTGCCTTGATGTCTTTTACTAAAATTGTTTCCTTTCTTTAGCCACTACTAAAGAGTCGTCTGCTTGTGAATTCACAGATGCATCCACCTAAGAAATACACAGCCTTCACTTTTTAAACAAAAACATTTCTAAAGGGTAAAAATAGCAAAATAACTGAATAAAAAAAAGCGAGCAGAATGATCTGCAGAAAAGATGCTGTCGTTGAAACCTTCAGCAGCATTTATAGGCCTTCAGTTTCAAAATTTTAATTAATAATGTCCACCACAAAGAGAAAGATTACCTAATGACCCATTAACAATAATCACAGATATACTAGTAGTAGTATTAACCTGTTTTCATTTGAAAAATATCTTGCAATGATAGTCATTCAACTTCAGGGAAATAAATTCTGCTACAGTATTACTAATCTGCTCCACCAAAGCCAAAAACAGTACATCTTCCGCTGTTTCCAACTTCCAACAGAAAGCCCCTATGTGTATTACATTACAGTGCATTTGAGCAGTGGCACTTCTCCCAGACACTGCCGGGGCTGTCGCCACGACGAC
>NC_085874.1:23410736-23413236 GCF_034702125.1 Engraulis encrasicolus | reverse complement strand
CAATACATGGGCTTGAAATGTATAGGCAGCAGTTAGACAAACATATTAATAATTTGTGAGTTTGATAGATAATGTAGATTAGAATGAGAGGGAAGGAGAGAGAGAGAGAGAGAGAGAGAGAGAGAGAGAGAGAGAGAGAGAGAGAGAGAGAGAGAGAGAGAGAGAGAGAGAGAGAGAGAATTAGAGGGATACAGTGTGTGTGTGTGTGTGCGTGTGCGTGTGCGTGTGCGTGTGCGTGTGCATGCGTGCATACGTGTGTGTGTGTGTGTGTGTGTGTGTGTGTGTGTGTGTGTGTGTGTGTGTGTGCGCGCACACTTGTGTGTGTGTGCGTGCGTGCATACGTGTGTGTGTGTGTGTGTGTGTGTGTGTGTGTGTGTGTGTGTGTGTGTGTGTGTGTGTGTGTGTGTGTGCGTGTGTGTGTGTGTGCGCGTGCATACGTGTGTGTGTGTGTGTGTGAGTACGTATGTATGCATGTGTGTACAGTACCTCGTTCGCAGGTCCTGGCCCAGTAGCCGGTGCCGGTGCAGTCGCAGATGAAGCGGTTCCAGCCCTCTTTGCAGTTGCCGTTGTTCTTGCAGGGGTTGGAGTCGCAGTGTTTGCCCGTGGGTTTGCTGCAGGACACCTTGATGCCATCCTGCGAGCTGAGGAATATTCCCAAAAACAAGGTTACAATAAGTGATGAGCCTGACTAAGTCAACTTATTTTATTTCTTATTTTTCTTTTCTTAACTTCTCTATGTAATTTTTTGACTGCTGTCTTGATTTTGAGTCTGATGTAAATAAAGAATTAATTAGAATGAATTACAGGAAGAAAGGGTTGGAGATAGGCATAGGCCAGGGGTGGGGAACATACGTCTCGAGGGCCGTTTACGGCCGTTACAGCCGTCAAATATGGACCCTAATATAATTTTATTGTTATGTCGTTTCACATGAAATAGGGCATTATTTGTAAAGGAATCTTGGAAATTACATGTCCAATATAATGAAGTTACATTTTCAGGACCTGAATGTGGGGTCTGTCGTAAAGGTGGCCGCCTTCAATATAGAGGCCTAAAATGCAGGGAGAAATCCTGGTTTGTGCTCATAGTACAGCCCTTAAGGACGTAATAAAATTTGAAGTGGCCCTTACAATGAAAAAGGTTCATCAGTAGGGTGCCAAATGTCTGTGGGGCACCAGTAATACCCAAAAGTCCCACAGAAGGAGATTGTTAAGTGAAATGACACATTAAACATTACATTGACAATGGTTATTCACGAATACTCAGTATATACTGTACGTAGCCTACTTAGATCAGCTGTGGTTGATCAGATGTATGACTACCAACACACTAGGACACCAAACTATATCCTGCCCAGCAAGAAGTGCTAAATCTGCTAATCGAGAACTGTTGTTATGCTAAGGACATGAGGACTCCAGGCTCTTCTATTACACAATGTATCACTACCTCAAGGTTATCGTAGCCTTTTTGTGCAGCTGCATTCACTCTTTGCTGAAAAGACTAAACTACATCATAGCATAGCACATCATAGCATATGACCCCTCTTCTCGCCATTTTTTCTACATGATTTTAATCACAGTTTAATGTAATTCCATTGATTTTGCTTAAAATCTGAAACATACCCCCCCCTTATAGTTTTATGACAAATCGCACCCTGCGTATACGTAGTGGTGTAGTCTACGTAGAACGCAGGTATACGGAGTATATCCACTTCAAAATTTCAGGGATTTCAGTATACCCACTTAAAATTGATTGATCCATTATTTAGAATAGCACTAATATATACAGTATACCCACTTCAAAAAATTCTCAAATATACAGTATACCCACCATAAAAAAGTAGACTACACCACTGCGTATACGTATAATATAACAGTGGCTCTGCACAAAGGGGCTAACCTGGTTAGCTACTGAACCAACCTCTTGGAATTACACACCAATGCTAAGTCTGGCTGAGGTCATCTATGGTAAGTGCTAAACCAGCTAATAGATATCCCACAGCTCCATTTTAGTTAAGTTAAATGAGGACTCCAGGCTCTTCTATCCATCTTTGGGCACTCATGGGTAAGCGGGTAGGGCGTCAGAATTGTAGCCAAAAGGTTGCCGGTTAGACTCCCGACCTGCCAGGTTGGTGTTCCCCGTGTCCTATGTTCCCCTCAACTGGGGAACTTAGGACCCTTTTCTCAAAAAAGGGTTCTATGTTCCCCTCTGCTTCAAAATAGACTGCTGCCGCATGGCAAAGCGCAGGTTGTTGTCGCACCTCTGACAGGTTAGGTTTAGGAATAGTTTTGGTCAAGGCACAAATTTAAAACTCAGAAACATTGCATTACTGACAGGTTAGGTTTAGGGATGGTTTTGGGAAGGGCACAATTTGAAAATTCGGAAACATACAATGCTGGGAACATAGAACCCTTTTTTAGAAAAAGGGTCCTAAGTTCCCCGGTCCCATTGAAAGACAGGGGAACATAGGACCTGGGGAACATAGGACCCGGGTAACATAGG
>NC_085874.1:23403236-23405736 GCF_034702125.1 Engraulis encrasicolus | reverse complement strand
GGGGAGAGTTTTATATAAACTTATAATATAAAATAAATATTATATTCATCAATAGGACTTACCAGATCTGCCATCTCTCTGGATGTCCACATGGTGCCAGCTGCCGTCGTTGACCTTGGCCTGAGTGGCCTTGACCTTGATGGTCCCGGAGCCCATGTCCAGCAGCAGGTACAGGCTCCCCTCCAGCAGCTCCACGGCGAAGTAGTCCACCTTGTTATTGGTCCTCTGTCCCCGGCCGTCCCGGCGGTCCTGCAGCTTGCCCTGCGTGTACAGGATCAGGCCGTTGGGCTCGGACGTGCGGAAGTCGAAGGAGATGGAGCCCACGCGCTTGGTGTTCCACTTGGGCAGACTGAGGTAGGACTCGGGCGTCTCGAAGGAGATGGGGTCCAGGATGGCCACGTGCTCGCACTTGAAGGCCACGTTGCCCTCCACCTTCATCTTGGGGTCGGAGATGCGGGCCAGGCGGGACAGCTCCAGGCGGATGTCGTTGTTCTTGTACACCACCTTGAGAACGCAACAGAGAAGACAGAGAGGTTTGTTTGTTTGTTTGTGTCGTTATTCTCGTTTACTGCCAGTCAAGCAGCTGTGGCTATTTCATGGCCAATAAAAGTAATAAAATTCACACTATATTTTCCAAGACTGAAGAAACAAGCACAACCAAGGCAATACAATATTAGTGCTACGTAGGTGATATGGGTAGGTGAGAAGGGAGGGAGGCGCTAGGTGATAAGGGTATAGAGTCTATAGCTCACACTGGTACGTCTTGTGAATTAACATACAGGGGTTGGAGAAAATAATGGAACCACCTGTCATTTTAGAGTGGGTAGTTCCATGGCTCAAGTGGACCAGCCTGTTGGCCAATCATCATTAATTGAACATTGCACCAGTAAGGTGAAGTGTGAAGATTCAATTAGCAGGGTAAGAGCACAGTTTTGCTCAAAATTTTGCAATGCACACAACATTGTGGGTGACATATCAGAGTTCAAAAAGGATAAATTCTTGGTGCGCGTGTAACTGTTGCATCTTTGACCGAGACAGCAAGTCTTTGTGATGTATCAAGAGCCACAGTATCCAAGGTAATGTCTGCATACCACCAAAATGGATGAACCACATCCAACAGGATTAACCGTGGATACAAGAGGAAGCTGTCACCCATAATGTTGTGTGCATTGCAAAAATGTGTTTCCATTATTTTGTCCAGCTCGGTACACTGAATGTGTGAAACTGTATGTTGTGGGCCTTGAATTTTACATAACACGCAGGGTTTTAGTGAATTCACTGTGTGTACACAAATGAGATGTTTGAGTTTGATTTCATTGATCTAGTCATGCTGATGAAATTCCTTTGAACTGTTTTTGAGTTCATCATACGGCTTATCACATTTTACAGGACTCTTGTAAGACCTGACATTGTCCCACTTTTTATTAGGCCCTCACTCTTCTCAATCCTAGGAACCTTATGGTCAAGGTTGAATTAGACTGCACTGCACTAGCTAATAAACCTAGCCCCTATCCACTGCAAATAACCCATTTGGATTCTATGCTTAGGCAATATTTTTGCTGGGATAAATAAAAAATCCATGCATTGGTGCCTATTCAAGAAAACATTTACAAATTACAAAATGGTGGGGAGAGGAGTGTAAATTGAAATCCGGTGAAGCAGAAAATTAAAGATTTTTTTTCCCAGTCTAAATACAGAAGGCCTGCACTGTGGTACGGGGTATATGGGACTGTGTGCACTGAGCAAACAGCGGTTGTGTTTGAGAACACAGCTGTCAGCAAACAGATTCGGCAGTCCCGGGATTAGAGATAATCCTGCAAATTTCGACAGTAAATCAACACAGGTGCCCAGAGAACTCCACTGGATGAGTGAGTAAGAGATAGATAGAACAAAGACGGAAAGAGATGGAGAGAGAGAAAGAGAGAGAGAGAGAGAGATAGACAGAGAGAGAGAGAGAGAGAGAGAGAGAGAGAGAGAGAGAGACAGAAAGAGAAAGAGACAGAGACAGAGAGAGAGAGCTTGCCGTGTGTACCAAGGAAGAGGTATTCTTTACAGAAAATCCCTGCCGAACAAACCAGGCATGTGCACACGCAGACAAACTCACACACACACACACACACACACACACACACACACACACACACACACACACACACACACACACACACACACACACACACACACACACACACACACACACACACACACACACAAAAGGCAATCATCCTACCCCTACCACCATTGCCACCCACCACACAAACACACACATTTCCTTCCACACAAAACAATCAGATACATGGACAATTTGATGACTTGCTGTTTTCCAAGAATACACTAGAAAGTACCTTACTCCATACTAGGGGTGGTACGGTTCACAAAATTCACGGTTCGGTTCATATCGCGGTGTCAAGGTCACGGTTTTCGGTTCTCTACGGTTCTGATAAATGATACATTTATCAGAATAAATAAATGGTGCACTGGCTAATAGAATCTGACTTAT
>NC_085874.1:23388236-23393236 GCF_034702125.1 Engraulis encrasicolus | reverse complement strand
CCTTCTCCAGATAAGTACAGCACAGCACGGGGCTACAAAGATCACAGAGTGCACAACACGCAAGAGCCTCTCATTACTCTCCCATGCTTACTAGATGTGAATGTATTTCCCCCAGTGACAACTGCCAACAACGTTTAACAAATCGCTTGTGAAGGACTGTTTCAAATATGGAGACAAGCAGGCCCATCAACAGGGGGGGTCCAAAGGAGTATGTTGTCCAGGGCCCAGGGAGCTAGGGGGGCCAGCATTGGATGCCCATGACATTGCAAGTATAGGGTAGGGGGCCATTTCAGATGACTTTGTCCTGGGCCCAGCAAGCTGTCAGTGACCCTGGAGACAAGACCCAGAACAGGGGGGCCCAGAATTCAGCTCATTACATTGTATTTATTGGTTGTTGGGGCCTTTCACATGAGTTTGTCCTGGGCCCAGCAAAAGCTGTCAGCGGCCCTGGAGACAAGACCCGTAACTAACAAGATGGCTGTGCTCAAAACAATGATGAGCGTTATTTCCACATGCTTAGAGAGGATGATGCTGTTTGCTGTGTTTGGTGATTAGTTCACTTTGAAACACATTATCGCCTCAAACAAATCACTCATTTAGGCCCCCTTTAATTAAGGAAGCCACTGCGTCTTTTGTCTGTCATGCAGAGAAACAAAATGGATTTCCCTCTCTCTCTCTCTCTGTCTTTCTTTCTCCCTCTTACTCGTGCCCTCTCTGTCTTTGTACAGCATCTCTATCTCCCTCTCTATCTATCTCTCTCTCTCTCTCTCCCACCTCCTCCCTCTTACTCGCACTTTCCCTCTCCACAACATCTCTCTATCTCCCTCTCTCTCTCTCTCTCTCTCTCTCTCTCTCTCTCTCTCTCTCTCTCTCTCTCTCTCTCTCTCCCTCTCTCTCTCCGTCTATGTCTTTCTTTGTTATTAATCATGTCACTTTTCCAACAATTTCTTTCTTTTTTTCTCTCTCCATCTTCTCTCTTTCTATCTATCTTTCTCTCGCATATATTTCATCAATTCATTTCTCTCCTCCAAACCAATCTCATTCTCGTCAGCTCACAGACTGAGAAGTCTGTTAAATTCTCTCTCTCTCCCTCTTTTACACTGTGCGCCCACTATGCCAATTTGTCGTCTCCCTCCCTCCATCTCTCTCTCTCTCTCTCTCTCTCTCTCTCTCTCTCTCTCTCTCTCTCTCTCTCTCTCTCTCCCTCTCTTTCCCTCCACCCCTATTGAGAGACACATGAACACAATCTGGATGGCATGAATAGATGGCACAGTGAGTGAAACGCAAGCTGTCACATTAGCCGGCCCCTGCTTGACACGGGTGGCCCCGTGGTGCCCCTGGCCATCGCTGGCCAAGTCACATGACCAGGTGGCGGGCGGTGGCGGGCGGCGGCGGTGGTGGCGGCGCATGGTTGCGGTGCCACACGCCACACTGCCTTGGACCAGTGCCATGAGTAAAATCAGCGCCAGCCAACCATTGCCCTTTCTCCCTCAGGACCAAACCTTCCCGCTCCGACACTAACCCCTCCCACCGGGCCCGCTAACAGCTTTGACCCCGCCCAGGACAAAGTCATTTGAATGGGACCCCCCCCCTCCCCACCCCTTACACGTAATGTAACGAGGACCCAAATTCTGGGCCCCCGTAGTCCCTGGGCTGGGGACAAATTACCCCTTTGCCCCTCTTCCCTTTGTGGGCTTCCCTGCTTCCCACTCTTGCACATGCCCCACAAATGCACTGCCCACCCCTTTGGCTCCACCTTCTAGTAATGGCTACAGGCAACCGACCAACTGACATGTTGATTGCCAAACCGTGCATGACGTGACATGCACTAAAGCCTCTCAGCATGCAGCAGGGATATGGCATATGCCAATTCATTGAATTAACTCTCTCTCTCTCTCTCTCTCTCTCTCTCTCTCTTTCTCTCTCTCTCTCTCTCTCTCTCTCTCTCTCTCTCTCTCTCTCTCTGTCTGCCTGCTTCTGTCTGTTTCTCTCTCTCTCTTGCATTCTCTCTCTCTCTCTCTCTCTCTCTCTGTCTGTTTCTGTCTGTCTCTCATGCTCTCTCTCTCTCGCGCACACACTCTCTCTCTGCCATTGACATTACTTAGTATTTGAACTGCATGAGTGTAACGCGACACTAAGCTATCTATGTGGGCTCAGGCCAAATCCCAGTCATAGACTGCAGGGTTCAGAATGTAGAAGTGCTGTCCAATAATTGTTCCAGGCAATTTGCCGAAACAGATGAACCCGCAGAGCTAGAGCTACTTCCAAGCACAAGTAGTAAAGCGCTAATTACCATTGAAATTAACCATTGTTAAGAGCGCAGGCTTAACACGCCAGGGAAAACGGCATGGACTTTAACATTTTCCAAACAGACAGACACACCAATTATTTGCAATCACCTTTGCTGACACCACCACCAAAAGGCAGTCAGAATAACACATTGGATGTCAGTACTTTCACTTCATAAAGCTGGTTTGTCGGACCTCAGGTCCCAGGCCGAGCGGACCGGCGCGGTGCCATCTCAGCGTACTGCACTACATGCTCCAGCGCCCCCGGTGACAAGCCACACTGATGTATGGTGATACATCGCCAGCAAGCTAAGCATGAGCAGAGCCCTTCTACCTCATTCTCCATCAGAACAGGACGTGGATCAGCACATCCAGTCAGTGACTGACAGAGGTCAGCAGGAAGTGCATCAGCAGGAGGCCCAGAGGCACATCTTGCCACCAGGCAAGGCAGGCAGGCGCTTGGGGCCCCCAATCCCCTAGATAGTGAATAACAGCCCACACTTTACCACAGTAGTGGCGATTTTGGTTCAAATGTTCATTCTTTTGTATTTTCGCTTGGGGCCCCACCTGATCATAGAATCGCCTCTGGGGAGGTCGCTTGAGCTATTGCGAAGACTAGCACTGGCAGAGAAGTTTTGGAATGGAAGAGAAAATGGCAATTGCAACTGCGAGACATCTCCAGCAGGTTAACAATTAACTGAGCCTGTCTGAGCCAGTGGCGATTCCTTTATGAGTAGAAGGGAGGCGGAGCCTCCTGTACGAAATCAAGGTGAACAGTGTTATTTTTGAGTAATGCTTTATCCAACTTTATAACATTGCTATTTCATATCCGGCTCCATAGATGCATGTGCTCAACTTGATAAAATCAGGCAGTAATAAGATTCTGCGGTTCATCTAAGGTCTGCTTGAAGTTTGTTTCCCCTCATGACAACAGTAGTGAGTGGAGTCTCACTGGACTTCAATGGCATGTGTGAATATGTGCTTAGTCAATGGCAAAATGCTAAACGCTCATTGGTTATTGCCCAGATATTTTTTTGATTTGGAGGACCGAGCCTCAGTGGGAGTGAAGGGAGATGGGCGTGAGAGCGATCGGGAGAGACTGAATGTCCGACTTCTGATTGGGTGAAACCTGAAAAAAAAATTGTTTCAGTAGTTGACATGCGGATATGTTATTAATTTGACTGAAAAGTCATGGTAACTAGTGAGGAAGCTATTCATTGCGGTATATTCCAGTTTTGTGTACATATTCTTGCAAACCTAGTGTTGCGAATAAAGTCTTAATAGTGGCACATCCTTATCCTTTTTAATCTCCCAATTCCAAAATTTGAGGTTGCCTACTTTTCGAGGGGGCTAGCTTGCAAGAAAGCTAGAGAGCTATGCAAAATGCCAAGCATTGCGGATTAAATTCTGGCGATTTCCATTCGTCCTTATGAGGAGAAAATGAATATCAAGGAGCAGAGCAGAGCACTGCCTAATATTGACTTGGTGAAAAGGAAGGGAAGAACAACCGTTTCTTTTGAGCTTTCGTGGTGTCTGATCAACTGGTTAACTGCAAAGTCCCGTGAGTGACGAGTCCTTGCCTAACTGTGTTGGCAATGTCTAGTAAGTAATTAAAGATTTTGCGCCCTCTAGTGGTAAGCCGTGCACCCAGTAATGAACAAAGAGAACGGAGACAAACTCAATCACATCATTATATGGTGGAGGTAGGCCAATGATAATATGTTTTTTTTAACATTTCCCTATGAATACAAGGGGGATAATGATTAATTGAATTAGATAATGTGATAGTAGCACCAGCTCTCTGTTAGAATCCCCACCACAGGTCAGTTCCTGTGTTCCTGTGTTCTGCTACACTCAAATAATTAAGAACAATATGTGTGGTAAAAAACACCAACTTTCCAACAAATGTGTTTCAACAAGAGTCCTTTAGTGTGTGGGGCCATTTGTTGCTCAGGACCAATATAAGATGTGCGTCAAAATTGATATGTGAGAAGTATGCGAGAGAAGTTCAGCAAATGAGGAGCAAAGGACAATTACACCTGTGGCATCCGCAGCAGGCTAACAATTGCGTAACTGAGCCTGTCTCAGCAGGATATGGATCAGCAAATCCAGCCAATGACTGACAGCAGTCAGCAGTGCGTCAGCGGGAAACCAGTAGTGTTAGCATGACTTAGCACTACCAGAAAGCACTCACTAGTGTTTTCTTTATGACTATGCGGCGCTGCGGCACTACAGCACAGGCAGGAGCCAAAACATGTGGTCATATAGCAGTAGGAAACAGAGTAGGAGTTTGAGTTAGTTTCAACTTCATGAAACATACACTCTACTGTCCGCACAATTAGAAGTCCACGTCGGTAAGTAACTAAGCTAGATAGTGCACCCATTGTATTACTGTCACATTTTTGTATCATTATTAATTTTAATCCCTTTTTATCTTAACACCTTCCTGTTCAGGGACTACAGATGAAAATTAGCCTCAGGGCTATAATCTGGCTCAATTGTATGTTGTGCACTGTCCCTGTCAAATAAACAATAAATGAAATGAAATGAAATGAAAGATTGGAACAAATCATCTGGATAGGCTGTGGCGCAGCGTGCCACTACTATCTAACTATAAATGGGACACATACGTAACCCTTGGGGATCCAGGTTCGATTCTCGTCTGAGTCGCTTCCCAATTCTGCCCCATTTCTCTCGCCCTGTCTCTTCTGT